>NC_071264.1:3150106-3292606 GCF_023375685.1 Ictalurus furcatus | reverse complement strand
CCAACTCCTAGGCATCCACAATCTTTTTTCTGAAGGCCTTACAGAACCCTTTAGATCTTGACATGATGACACCACACAATAACAAAGGGAACTCCAGACACCATATATGAGAGAGATATATATATATATATATATATATATATATATATATATATATAATATACAATATATATATATATATATATATATATATATATATATATATATATATATAATATAAAAATATTATTTATGCATTATTTTTATGGATGCACAAAAAGCACCGAATTAAACTACAGTCCTAAATTAATAATAAAAACTCAATTTCACTGCACCTTGTGGTTTCTGTTGCTCACTGCCTTTAGACATATTATTTTACTTGTTTACTTTTGATCATAATGTTTTAATTAGACATTACAGATCTTACTCGTGCTCCCACTCTGTATCAGCGTGTTTACACAGCGCGTGATCAGCAACACGGCCTCGTTACTAACACAACACTTCCGTTATAATAAATGACAATTATACAGCATATAATGACAATAAACTTAAATTAAACTAAAGCTTTTAAGCAACTCGCACCATTTTCCCCTGTCCCTTACACACAGTGGAGCATTTTGGATATAAACATAAGTTTGTCCTCATGCATCAGTTTGATTTCCGCGGTGTTTAAAATGCACCCCTTAGAGGACTTGGAGGTTACACACGTTCTTCCTAAGTCACGTGACGATTTCTCCTCCGTCTGATGGTGGCTGAGGTCATGTTGGGAATAAAAGGTAACACTGACAGAAAGTAAACTGAAGAAAGTCTTTATCGCTGACTCTGGGTGTTTGCTAATGCTAGCGTGTGTATGACGTCATGCGCCATCGTGGCTTATAGTTCCGGTTAGTAAAAAAAAAACGCTAGTGTTATATTTGAGATGATATTACCTTTCTAAAATCCACACACTAGACAGTAGTGCACTGTGTAAGTGTACAGTACTTCATTTGGGACACAACTTTAGTATTTACTCTCTGAAGCGTGTTTTCTGAAAAGAAGTAATGTAATGAGTAAATCTCCCCCGTGCCGCGCGCAGACCAAATAATCCATAATGAGATTCGTTGACAACGATTTTCATCATCGATCATTATCGATTTTATCGATTAGTTGTTGCACCTCTAAAGAGGATTAAATGTTTGCTTGTCCAAATATATATATTAATTCCATGGGTTGTACTTATTTTTTCATATGACTGGATGCTTTGGATCATGAGTGGATAATGTTTTCTCCACACTTTGACCTTTCCATCATATTTGGTAGGGTGGAGGATGTTGGTGATGTCACTGACTTTTGATTTATTTTTTTATTTTTTTATTTTTTGCTTTTTGTCACAGCTCTCACAGTGTTCTCTCAACAGCTGTTGTTTTTCTTGGTTGACCTGTTCAATGTCTGGTTGTTAGTACACCAGTGGTTTCTTTCTCTTTCAGGACAGTCCAAATTGTTATATTGGCTATGCCCAAGGCTTGTGCAATGACTTTACCTATTTTACAGCTTCAAAATGGATTGCTTTTCTCCCATAGATAGCTCTCTGATCTTCATGTTAGTTTATCCTTTTTAACAAAAAATGCACTCTTCACAGGTGAAACCCAGGGTTCAAACCAAGAGTAGAAGTTCAGAGCTATTTGTTGTTTGAAAAATCTATCAAACAGGGCACATCTGGGCAGCAAGTGTCAGTCACATGTTCCAATATTTTTGATCAATTAAAAAATGTGTGGGTTCAAACAAAAGGTGCCATGTTCTAAGTTGTTTAACACATCTATGTGTAAATATCAGGAAATGAAAGATCAAAATTTCAGTTTTCATCTTTTTTTTTTTTTAAATCTCAAATGTAAATATCTTCAAAGTATAGTGGAAAAAAGACTATGTAGATAATTAGCAAGTAATTATCATATACCTGTCTCAAGTTATTCTGATGAACCACAAATAAAGATCAACTGTTTCTGTAGAATTTTCTTAACATCTTTTTGGGTTACAAGCATGTACAGCATCTCATTGTGAAATATTAACAAAAGTGATTCATAATGTTCTTATTATATATATATATATATATATATATATATATATATATATATAATATATATATATATATATATATTAGCGCTGTAGCATGCAGCGCGCTCTGAAACCCGAAGCATGAGCTTGAAGCGCTTCTGGGTTTTCAGTGACATTGACTTTTTCTTTTGACACGTGTGCTTTGTTATGGTTTATGTTCTGTCTTCGCCCCTGTATTGACATTGGTTGTTTCCGTTATGTGTCATCATTGTTCTCAGCTGTTCGGTGTTATCCCCCTGATTACATTTAGTATATAAACCCCTCGTGTCTCTTTGTTCATCACGAAGTATCGTTTGCATTCAGTAACGTACCAAGCCTTTGATCCACGTCCTTTTGTTTCTTGGCTTTGATCCTGCTCTTGCTCTCGTCCTCATCTCTCAATTCCTGTTTAGTCTTGTTTATGCCCGTTTGCCAATTGCCTGACCAATTGCCTGTTTTTGACCACGCTATCGTTTCACATTTTGGATTTTTCTGCCTGCCTCTCTTCAATAAATCCTCTTAACTGTACTTGCTTCCGTCTGCACCTCCATTACGTGACAATCTGGTTTCAGCTACAGACATTGATGGCAAAAGCACAAACCAATTTTCAGTAAACTGTGTGGGCTAACATTAGTTTGGGTGTTCATTTTTGTTAAAAGGTTTTATCTTGCCTTCATAGTTCCAGAAAGTGATATGCTCTGAAGAATTGGAGCGTGAATCAGTGTTTCACTGAATTCTTTGCTTGTTTACCTTTCCCCATCATAGAATTTCTGATTCTAGATTCTAACCCTAACCCTAGCATCATTTAAGTCCTATAAGTTGCAAGGTGAGGCCTCCATGGATTTTTCTTGTTTGTCCAACACATCCCACACTTGCTTAATTAGATCTGGGGACTTTGGAGTCAACACCAATTTTTGCAGTGTGTCAGGACACATTATCCTGCTGAAAGAAGCCATTGCCATGAAGGGTTGTACTTGGTATGCAGCAATGTTTAGGTAGGTGTTGCATGTCAAAGCATCATCCACATGAATGCCAGGTCCCAAGGTTTCCCAGTAGAACACTGCCCAGAGCATCACACTTCCTCTGCCGGCTTGCCTTCTTCCTAGTGTCATCTCTTCCCCATGTAAGTGATGCACATGCACCGAACTGTCCACAGCAGAAGCCCAGATGGCCACCACTGCCATATCATGCATCATGCTCTCCAAGATGAGACCACAGCACAACCCAGAAACATTTATTGAGCTCTTTGAGCATGCTGCAGAAGCGTGGGGCTGGCCAGACTCGCAGTGGGTTGTCTGCTTGCAACTACTGTTGGGAGAAGCCCAGCTCACGCCCCAACAGCTTCCACTCACGAACCTCCTGGAGTACCTCGACTTGAAGTAGGCTATTTTGTAATGGGTCGGCCGCATCAGCGAACAGCATTGTCATTGCTTCTGCTCATTTATACTCACTGAGCTCGGCCGCCTGTTTGCATTCACCCAACAGCTCCAAGACACTTGTCAAAGGTGGCTATTGGCACTGGAGTGGGACTGAGGAGCTAATCGACCTGGTGGTGCTGGAGCAGTTTTTCTCCCAGCTGCCGGAGGGATCCATTGCCACCATCCGGCATTGCTATAATAATTGGTCTGACTGGTGGAGTGGCAAATCTGGGGGCAAGGAAACTCCCTTTTCCCTCTTGCTCTCTCACTCTCATTCTTCCTCTTTTTCTCACCACCCTCCCAATCCCTGCACCATGGAAATTGGGCCATTTCCCCAGAAACCAGAAACCGAAACAGGGAGAGGGAGGTCTAGGGAAACCCTGGATTCTGGGAACTGATTTTGGGGAAAATGGCCCGTGTTTCAGTAGTGCAGGGATGGGGGGAGGGCACTGAGAAAAGGGCAAAAATGAGAGAGAGGGAGAAGAGGGGGCTTGTCTGTCCCTGGACCTGGCTACCCCGCCAAATGGCAAGAGCCCTTCAAGGTCACACGGTGAGTCTGGGACATCGACTATGACGTAAAGCGAATGGATAAAGGCGAGGCACAGAAGATATGCCACCTCAGTCTCCTTAAACCATGGAGAGAGATGGTCCCTTTGACTTTGGTGACTGTTGTTCCAGAGACTGAGGAGCTAGGACCAGAAGTGAATCTAAAATAGGCAGCACAGTTTACCCCGGACCCCTGTGGAGACCACCTCTTCCCATCCCAAATCACAGAGGTTCGCAGGTAAAAGCTGCACTCTGTGGTGGACCACTCTTGTATTCTCCTGATTTCTCTCTGTCCTTTGTTTTTCAGCTGCAAGCTCGTGGTGCGAGCGAGTAAGTACAGCATGATCGAGAAAGCGTGTCTGGCCATCAGGTGAGCAGTCCTCACTCTCCGATATCGTCTGTTGGGACAAGCCATCACGCTTTGTTTGGACCGCTCCACCACATGAAGGATGCCAATTTGCGGATCACTCGTTGGAATCTGGCACTTTAGCCATTTAAGTTTGACGTAGTTCACAGACTGGGAGAGCAGGTGACTCTGGTGGATGTCCTCTCTCAGCATGGGTAGGGGGGTCGGTGGCAGGCCAGACAGATCCCCACCCTGAGTCGGACGGTGGGGGTATGTATAGGTGGGGGCGTGGTCGAACGCCAGTCTGTGAATGGAGGGTGGAGCCAGAGTGGTCATGACCTTAGGGGAAGCATGGAAGGCTGTGTGTGATGTCTCATTTAGCATTGTCTAGTCAGTTAATGTCAGTCCTGAAATAGTGGCAAGTGCATGCAAATGGACAGCGTCCAGGCTGTCTGTCCACATGGCTGATCAATCCAGCTAGCTTTTTCAGACTGTAGGCTATCTACTGCACCCCCAAATAATCTTCAATACACCATGTTCAAATTTACACTAAAACAACCTATCACCTGTACCTGAACTCAGACATGATTAAGCTATCACACAAAATGAACCTTGCCCTATGGTATTGTTTCATATAAACCACATCTGTAAAATTCTACACTTTAGACTCAGCAGGTGTAAAGCCTTTGACAGCCTGAGTCAACATTTGTTGAACACACAGTGGTGTGTACGAAAAAACCTGGACTTTTATCCTGAGAAACATATCCTTGATGTTTATCTCCCATAACTATTCCACATTCACAACGAACATAGATCTCAGTCAGGTGCAAAAATATTAAAACCCTTCATGAACCAGGCAGAAACATTGGTTGATGCACTGATTAAAACTCTGGACATGCATTTAAATATGAATAAGATTCATATTAAATGTCAAATATGAACAAGTTCAAAACTTGTCCTACTGTTAATAATAATATCAGTTATGGTTACTTAGAAATTTAATTTACACTAGGCATCAACATCTTACCATTAATTCATTGTTACATCAGTACATTTTATCTAGTTATTGTAAATTACAGAACTGTTAATATTATTAGAAATATTAATTTTATTTTTTTATATATATATATAAAATGTACTGGTTTCACTGAACAAATCAAAATGAACATACTATGTTAGGAAAAAAATTAGCCTTATGTGGATTCCAGAGTGAAAGTGTGTGCACAAAAACCAGAAACTCATGTGCACACACAAAAAAAACCCTTGTGTACATACACCTGCACACTGTTTCCGCTATATGACTATAGTCTTCTTGAAAATATACACGGGTGAAAAGGCCTCTTCTCCTGCCTGGTTTCTGCTCACGACTATCCATAAATAGCCAATGCAAATTGCCTCATACATATTTAAATGTGTCCCATTTATTTTTTAGTGAGGTAGCATTGATAATGGTGAAGAGAAAAGCAAAAAAAGAATTAGTATTATTATAAATTAACCCTAATCATAACCCTAGATTTTATAGATTGTAGATTAATTATAGAATTAATGTGATTTCAGTTGATGAAATTCTGACAAGATGCCCCTATAGCTAAATGAGTGCAGTCATTTGCTCTCATTACATTTGCCAAAACATTGGTGAAAATTGCATTTCGATGGTGGCCTCGTCACTTGCCTTGTAAAGGGCTCTAATGTACCAACTTGTGAGTTTAATTATGCCAACCAATACAGCTGACATGCTGGAGCTTAAGGATTACTGGGCTAACCCCAATCCATCCAAGGTTTTTTAAGATCTGTAACTGGACAGGTATTGCACGTTGGTCTCTAAACTTGGCATGAGCCCATAGCTAGTCATCATGGCAAATAAATCTTTGTGGTGTCTTAAAACGTGTTCTTGCCATATTGTTCGGTTGGCATGGTCTTCTAATAATACCAACAATGCCATTGGGCCATAGAAATGCATGATTCTCTAGCGTATTTTTTAGAGATGCACTGATGTATTGGCCAGTAATCAGTATCTGCCGATAAAGGCAATTTTTCAAGGCAAAAACATCCGATATCAGGGCCGATTATATCCTGTGGATCAAAAGAGGGCGGGAAAACACATTGAATTCGTGCTGTGTGTGTAAAGATGATGTCTCTTGTGTGGAATTACTTTGAATTGGGTGACAATGATGATTAAGTTTAATGTTTGTAAGCTCTGCACTGCTAAAATTTTATACCACACGCTATAGCAGTGAAATGGGAGTTTCGGCATCAAGTCATTTTTTTTTTTTTTTTTTTTTTTTTTGCCGTGCTGCTCGAGCTGCTTATGAGTTGATTATGAGAAGAGAGTATAGAATTTCAGCTTTTCTTTCCTGGTATTTATATGTAGATGTTTTAAACGACATAGAACATAGCACATTTTGTATTAGACCACCCAATTTGTAGGCAAGCAAAAATATTGGAACATGTGACTGACCGGTGTTTCTTGTTACCCAGGTGTGTCCTGTTAGACTGATTGTTTAAACCATAAGTAGCTCTGAATATCTGCTCTTGGTTTTAGCCTTCAGTTTCACCTGTGAAGACTGCATTTATTGTTAAAAAGGATAAACCAGCATGAAGATCAGAGAGCTGTCTATGGGAGAAAAGTAAGCCATTTTGAAGCTGAGAATAGAGGGAAAATCAATGAGAGGCACTGAACAAACATTGGGAATTGGGAATAGCCAATACAACAATTTGGACTGTCCTGAAAGAGAAGGAAAGCATTAAGCACCAGACACTGAGTGGGTCGGCCGAGGAAAACAACAGCAGCTGATGACAGATGCATTGTGAGAGCTGTGAAGAAAAAAGAAAAAAAAAACAACAGTCAGTGACATCACCAACAACCTCCACAAGGCATGGGTGAATGTATCACAATCCACTGTTTGAAGATGACTTTGAGAGCAGAAATATAGAAGCCATACAACAAGATGCAAACCACTCATTAGCAGTATGAATCAGAAAGGCGGATTGGAATTAGCAAAGAAATGCATACAAGCTCGTCTTTGAAACATAGGTGCTTGCGTGGCTGCTTCTGGAATAGATAAATAAATAATCTTTATTGATGATGTAACTCATGATGGTAGCAGCAGGATGAATGAAGAACTTCCATTGGCTGGAAGTTTACTTGCTCTAGGATACTGAACATGACTATGTGAGAAGTCCTACACAGTTACAGTAAAAACAACTTTTCTTCTTTCTTTTTTTTTAACGTTTGGTCTCTTATCTGCTAACCCACTATTGAGTCTATTTAGAGTTATCAAAAGGTGTGGCATATATCAAACTCTGTTGTCTGCTGTGAAAATGTGGAGCCAAGCCTTTCAACACTCTGTTTCCTCGATCTCCTGTTTCAAAAGTGTATGAAGTATATGTATATGAATAATGATTACTCTACCTTTCTTTATAGGTGATGTGGTTCTGGAAAACCTAAGAGTGAAGGAGAACAGTTTGGTAGGCAGAATTCTGTAAACATCTTTGTCAATTTTAGAATTAATGTAATTGTAAACATTTAGTTCAAGTTTCTACTTTTGTTTAAAATGGAAATGTCTGTAGCACTTTGGATAGCGTAAAACTTTGTGGTGTGCTTGCTAAATCAATATAAATGCGAAATCTATTGTACTGTTGTATCTGTTGTACTAGTCTTACAGGTTTTGTTTATTTCACCTCTTCTAATACCTGGATATCCTCTCATTCCCTACGAATATAATAAAGTGTCATAGTATTAGCTATAAATTCTTTCATGCCACATCACTTTTTTGCATTTCCTCTGTTTGCCTATGTGGCTGGAGCCACGTACATCTTCTGTGCAGTTTGTGACTATGGACTGAGTTACGGTTTTCTGTCTTCCAAAGTTGTGAGACAGTCCTGTTTTTTTCTCTCTCCTGTTTTAGCTTGTTCGCTCATACTTTGCGATGTCCGAGATAGTATAGGTGGGTCCTTCGTTTTCCTCTCAACCTCTGGAGCTATTGCTATTAAAAAATGGCCAGAGAGAGCATGTCACTCCATTAACCTCATGCTGTTAACCAAATACCTGATGGTGCTTACTTATGCCCCATTCACACTTGGCAATAACATGCATCCTGGGTGATTGTATCACAAGTGGACAGCCAAGATGCATAGCTATTTACACCTGGCATTATGAATGCGTCTCCAGTAATCATTTGTGATTGTATTTCATACACCATTTCTGTGGGGAGGAAGGCCTTCATGCATAAGTGTTACGCGTGTCTTCCGCTGCATTTATTTTCAGGCAAAAATGTCCTGCGTCTCATACTTCATGTACCTCTGTGGACTTTTAAATAATTTTAATTTGTTTGTCTGCTAACAAAACTTATAAATGAATGAGACATGAGACGATGAGTGAAGGTATGATATGCTGATATAGCATTGCCTTTATCCATTAGGCTAGCGGCGAAGATCTCTACCATTCAGCATGATATCCACACAATGATTATCTCAATTATTAGGTATTTTCAGACTAGGGCAATGACACAGGTGAGTCATTGGTGCTTTGTTGAGTTTGTGTGAGTTGAAGTATGTGTTTCCCTCTATTTGCCGTAACCAGAACAAAATTTTGCTGCACAGACTCAGAAAACACTCGCCTTCCACCCTAACAATGTCGGCAGACCACACAGAGTTTATCCTGAACTGCCATGAACTTGCACTTGTGCAGCCAGCACTTGAATATTCTGGAGTCTAAGGATGGCAGTCAGCTGTGTATGTCTGCCTCAGTATGATCCTTATCTTGCTGCACTAGCTGCACTTGTGTGTTTGGTCTACACTTGCTAGGCAGCTCAATATAACAGTCCAGGAAATGATCTTGCTGAACACTAGAGACCCATGTATGTGGGCCTTGTATGCTCTCAGTTGGGAACTGTTCCAGAAATGTTGTGTACCCTTTCAGTTGGATGTCAGTGTCACTTCTTGACTTTGTTGTAGCCAATAGCATGGACATGAACAAAGAGGATATCCAGGTGTTAGACACCACCCATGGTGGTCATCCGTTGTTCGTAGAGCCAGTTACATACAAACTAGTGTTTAAGTGTATTAATGTCACAATCCTGTCTCTATTTAAGTTAATGGCCAGGATTGCATGCATTTGTACTCTCTTAGTTTAATAGCGTTTAAACAATATGGACACGTACAATATAAATTATATTTTAAATTTGAGCTTGTTTTGTAATTAGGTGTGCCTTTTGTATTAAGGGTACTGTATAAACATATTAATTACATTCTAAGATGTTCAAAATATTGTTTTTTTCAGAGTGAACTGGATGTACCATTTAAAGTGAAGGCTGGGCAAATTGGTAACAGCTCATTTTTATTCATACACTTCTATGCCTGTTATGCCTAGTCTCACAGTGATAGATTTATAAACAAACCTAATTGTCAGCATAATTTGATGAATTGCTTTTGTTCATTAATTTTCCGTATTTTCAATTTTCTTTGTGCATATTTTTCCACTGTGTGCCATTTGCATACATATGGCCATGTATTTGGTGCTATGTGCTTTGCATTTGATGTGTAAATTTAACAGGCTCTCAAAAGTGGGAAGATTAATTCTACCTTTTGTGTCCATGTAGTTTTGTGACTTTGGAAAATCATTACAAAATATATAACACTGTCCTACTCTGAAAATAAGTGGTAAATGGACACTGATAGGCATGCTAATATTGCTAAGTCTTTGTTTTAGATACCACAATATACATTCTACTAATTCGCTTAATCTCACACTGAAAATATGAGAGAAATCAAACATTTAATATTTCATTTCACAATTATTGGCATCCCTTGAAATTCTTATGGATAAAATGTAACTGAATCTCATTTATATTTTAGTTTTTAAGTTCTTCTTTGTGTTTACAAACAAACTTAAGCAGTGATTCATGACCCCCTGTTTAACTGGGGTATAAATAGAGTTGAATCCCCTATTAATAACCTTAGTCATTTATTAACATGGGGGAAATTAGAAAATATACAAATGATAAATTGTGTCGATCTTCATAAATCCGACAAAATCCATAAAACAGATTTACAGAAGTTGGTAGCATTTGAGGGTCACGAAGTCTTCAAATCTACATTTAGATGCCACCGCCATGCTAGTGTACTATTTGGAGGGTGTTCCAGAAGAAAACATTTTATTTCATTTAACCTAAAATAGAAGCACCTGAAATTTGCAAGATGCTACTAGACTAGAACTAGGTTCTAATGTCAGATGAGACAGAAACAAAGCTTTTTGTCAACAAACAGTAAGTTTGCCTTAAAAGGTAGGATGGTTATATAGAAATTAATATGTGAACTAGATCTGTAATGGGCTGTTTTTCCTTTAAAAAAACATACTGACCTAAACACCACTGAAAACCTGTTGGTTGAGCCTGGACACATGAGAATCTGGACAGATTCTGTATTGAGGCGTGGTCTCAGATTTCTGGCTCTGAATTGTCATCAGGCATTATTGGAGAAAACTCAGTCCAGCAAATGTAGTGTGATATATTGTTAAAAAAAATTTACAAATATTTTTAAATTCTGTCTTATAAGTTTAATGATTTAAATTAAATCCTAAATTTACTTAAACTAAAGGTTAAGATGACTCTCTTTTGTTGTGAGATTAAGCTAATTAAGCACAGACATTTTTCATAAGTATTTTTAAAATCCATTTTTAACAAAGGTGCCAAAAATGATGGACCTGACTGTTATTAGGTTGATGCCTGATCTATTTTTTTTTTAAACAGAAGGCCTCTTAAAACCTGGTTTGTAATATGTTTTTAAAATAGCAGGTATATTATTGTTCATGTGTTCAAAGGATGTACCTTTTAGCAGGGTAACATTAGCCATTTTCACTACAGTATCACTACATTTTTCTAGGCAAGCTAACTCTAAAAATCCCCTGGAAGAATCTCTACAGTGAAGCTGTGGTTGCAACCTTGGATGGTCTGTATCTCCTGGTAGTTCCTGAAGCAAGTGAGTTTTTAAGCCTTTTGGGTGAAGCATATTTTTCTGTCACTAGCCCAGCACTAATCTGCATTTGTTTTAGTGTAAAAAATATTAAATGATTTTGCACGGCATAGGGTGGAATGTTCCATTCCATGCTAAGTTTTATTTTAGCAGTGAACTGTGTGCTGCAATATGTTGCATATATTACAAGCTTTGCCTTCTTAAATAAATGTCTATGGAACAGTAAAAAATACTAGAATTCAGTTATATTTTCCATATGCTTCAGCTGATACTACTGTACGTTTATAACTCCTTACAAGTGTAATACATGACAGTAGACAGGCCTCACAGTGGTTGTTGGGTGTCAAGACCAATCAGTGTTCTAAAAGCTGTTTTATCTTGCTTTAGCCTTACCTGGACGACTGGCATAACCCGAGAGTGACTTACGTTTTTCCATATCTGAGATATATATATATATATATATATATATATATATATATATATATACACATACATACATACATATACATATATAACATTTATTTATTATTATTTTATTTTTTTACCAAAACAGATAAACACAGGTATATGTGTGTTTATCCGTTTTGGTATGTGCAGCAATAGTAAGTTTGCCATACTAGTAGACTAGCAGAAGTTTAGCTTTACTGTGATACTGTCAGGCTGCAGAGACAGTTGAATTTGCAGGTGATATTTATTAAACACAGGCAGATAATCCAAAATGTTAAGCAAAGTCAGGTCAGGCAAACAGCAAATCCAATTTCAATTTTCAATTTTATTTTATTTGTATAGCGCTTTTTACAATAGACATTGTCTCAATGCAGCTTTACAGAAATATCAACATGGTATACAGATATTAAAAGTGCGAATTTATCCCAACTGAGCAAGCCACTGAGTGGCGACGGTGGCAAGGAAAAACTCCCTAAGATGTTTTAAGAGGAAGAAACCTTGAGAGGAACCCGACTCAGAAGGGAACCCATCCTCATCTGGGTAACAACAGATAGTGTGAAAAAGTTCATTATGGATTTATATGAAGTCTGTATGGCGTTAGGAGCAGCTGTAGTCCCAGCAGTCTGGAATTAGAGAAGATTTGAGCTCCATCCAGAGGCAGAAAGGATCTGGATCTCTAGTATCTCCATAAATTCATGTGGGGCTCGGCGAAAGGAGAGAGGGAGAAAAAAGATTATTATGACTGCGAAGTAGTAGAACAGAATCTAGTCAGGGTAGGCTTGAGTAAACAAATACGTTTTAAGCCTAGACTTAAACACTGAGACTGTGTCTGAGTCCCGAACACTAATAGGAAGACTGTTCCATAACTGTGGGGCTCTATAAGAGAAAGCTCTTCCCCCTGCTGTAGCCTTCACTATTCGAGGTACCGTCAAATAGCCTGCATCTTTTGATCTAAGTAGGCGTGGCGGATTATATAAAACCAAAAGGTCGCTTAGATATTGTGGCGCGAGACCATTTAGTGCTTTATAGGTTAATAAAAGTATTTTATAGTTAATGCGAGATTTTACTGGGAGCCAATGCAGTATTGATAATATCGGTGTGATATGGTCGTATCTTCTAGTTCTAGTTAGGACTCTAGCAGCTGCATTCTGGACTAACTGGAGCTTATTTATATTCCTACTGGAACATCCAGACAGTAAGGCGTTACAGTAATCTAATCTAGAGGTGACGAATGCATGAACTAGTATTTCCGCATCATGTAGTGACAATATGTTTCTTATTTTAGAAATATTTCTGAGATGAAAGAAGGCTATCCTAGTAATATTATCTACATGAGCATCAAATGATAGCCTGGAGTCATTAATCACTCCAAGGTCTTTAACTGCTGTACATGATGAAACAGAAAGACCATCCAGAGTAACCATGTGATCAGAAAGATTACTTCTAGCTACACGTGGGCCTAATAAAAGTATTTCTGTTTTATCAGAATTAAGTAGAAGGAAGTTAGTTAACATCCAATGTCTAATGTCCTTTACACAATCCTCAGCTTTACTAAGCTTCTGTCTGTCCTCTGGCTTCGCTGAAACATACAACTGTGTATCATCAGCATAACAGTGGAAGCTAATTCCATGTTTACGAATAATTTGACCTAGGGGTAGCATATATAAAGTAAAGAGCAGTGGGCCTAAAACAGAACCCTGTGGAACTCCAAAAGTAACCTCAGTACGCATGGAGAAATCACCATTACATCTACGAACTGATAACGATCGGTCAGATAAGACCTGAGCCAGGAGAGGACTGTTCCCTTAATACCAACAACATTTTCTAATCTATCAAGGAGAATAGTGTGATCTATGGTATCAAAAGCTGCACTAAGGTCGAGTAACACAAGCAGAGAGACACAACCCTGATCGTAGGTCAGTAGAAGGTCATTTACTACTTTAACTAATGCTGTCTCTGTGCTATGATGAGGTCTAAACCCTGACTGATACATTTCATGAATGTTATTCCTATCTAAGTACGAGCATAACTGCTTTGCTACAACCTTTTCTAAAATCTTCGAGATGAAGGGGAGATTTGATATTGGTCTATAGCTGGACAATTGAGACGGGTCAAGATCAGGTTTTTTAATCAAGGGTTTAATAACTGCTAATTTAAGTGATTTAGGTACATAGCCAGTGCTTAGGGAAGAATTGATTATATTTAGAAGTGGTTCAATTACTCCTGGACAAATCTGTTTAAACAAACATGTAGGTACGGGATCTAGTATGCAAGTTGATGAATTGGCTGAAGAGATTAATGTAGCTAGTTCGGTCTCTCTAAGCGAAGCAAAATACTCTAAACATTGATCTGATATTGCTACATTGTCATGTAATGGGTTTGTTACAGTACTGTCTGGTTTTAATTTAATGGCCTGTATTTCACGTCTAATATTTTCAACCTTATCGATGAAAAATTTCATGAAATCTTCACTGCTATGTAATGATTGAGTGTTTCTCTCTGTAGTGGTTTTATTCCTAGTTAATTTTGCTACTGTGTTGAAAAGGAATCTAGAATTGTTTTTGTTATCTCCTATTAAGGCGGAGAAATAGATTTTTCTAGCATCGCCAAGAGATTTCCTATATTTCAGTAGGCTCTCCTTCCATGCTGTTTGAAATATCACCAGTTTGGTTTGATGCCATTTACGTTCTAATTGTCGAGTTGTCTGTTTTAAGGTTCGCGTTTGATCGTTATACCAGGGTGCTAATTTTTTTTCTCTAATTATTTTCCTTTTGAGTGGAGCCACTCTATCTAGCGTGTAGCGGAGTGTTGACTCCAAGCTTTCAGTCGCCTGATCGAGTTCTATGTGATCTGACGGTGATCCAAATCTAATTGATGTTTCTGCGAGGTTATTTATGAAGCTCGGTGCAGTAGCTGATGTGTAGGTAATCCCATAGAATAAACCAGAAATCATGAAATTGGGTAAAAAAAAAAAAATGGCAAAACCAGAATAGCAAGATTTACAACAAAAGACTTGATAAACCAGGCAAGAATACACGAGCAGCTGTTTATACAGGTGCAGGAGTGATTTGGGAATAGGTGTGCATGATTAAAAATCCAGTGACTGAGAATGTGTAAGTGAGGGTGAATGATGGGAATTGAAGTCCATGGCAGCCATGTTTGTAGGCCACAAGGCAATGTGGGAACTGGAGTTCTGCAGCGAATGACAGCGGCATGTATTATCTTGCATGAGTTTAGAGATTTAGTAAATTATGAAAGTATTTTAATCAAGAAATTATTTATTTATTTATTTATTTATTTATTTATTTATTCATTTTAAAATGTCATTATCAAACTTCAGCTATACTAATATTAAGTTATTTGTGTCTTCATATGTACACGTATCATAAAAGAGTGTGCGTGAATATGTGAGCTGAAGAATACGCTAGTCCTATAAAGGGAGAGATGATTTTAGTTCTCTGCCTGTTAAGCACATGTCTGGATCAACAAATTAGATAGACAAGCAGTAACCTTATGTGTTTTATAAAGTAGAATTCTATGTCTGCAATGGCCTGTGGAGTACTTGCTTGACTTTAAAAATTTTGTTACCTGGCTGATTATCATGCATTTCTTTTCTTTTTATCACCTGGGTCTTTCTTTTCACAAAAAAATCCTGTAGATTTTGTACAGTTTATATAAATAATACAGTAAATAATACAAGAACATACCTAAATA
This sequence comes from Ictalurus furcatus, assembly GCF_023375685.1. Lineage (NCBI taxonomy): Eukaryota > Metazoa > Chordata > Actinopteri > Siluriformes > Ictaluridae > Ictalurus > Ictalurus furcatus. Next base: position 3,277,114 of record NC_071264.1, on the reverse strand, counting down.
TGTGACTAGGTGCTGACTGATGCAAATGCAGGTTAAGCAGAGTTTTAATGTAAAAAAACACAGAGAAACTCCAAATTCCAAATCGTAAGGTAGCGTCAAGGTAAAAAATGTCAGGTGATCAGCAAACTGAATAAACTAAACAGGACAAAGGCAAAAACATGAAACAGATCAAAGAGGGAAAATGGGATCAAAAGGCTTGGTATAATCAGTAAACCAAGTATACAAAGACAATTCTGAGTGTATACATCGCAAAACAAGAATGGATGAGTCTCTTTTTAAAACGTGTGTGTGGTTGATTTAAATGCAGGTGTGTTTAATCAAAAGCTCTGTAACTGAGAGCAGGTATGTGTGTGTGTGTGTGTGTGTGTGTGTGTGTGTGTGTGCATGTGTGTGCGTGTATGTATATTGGGTAGTGTAGTTCAAGGCGGCCATATTGGTAGGCTGCGGTGGTTGTTGGGGGATGGAGTCTGCGGAATGCTGTGATGTGACAGAGCCCCCTACCACCAAACCCGAAGGGCTCACTCCGGGAGCACTTCTTTTTGGCCTTCCGCTAGGTCGAGGGCCCGTGTGTTCTGGGTGGATAGCATGAAAACCTCAGTATAGGTTAGGGTCAAAGATTTTGTAGGCTGGTACCCAGCATTGTTCCTTGGGGCCATACCTCTCCCAGGTCTAGTTTGTACGTGACCTCGTTGATCTACCTGAGAACTTTAAATGGACCTATGGTTGGTATCCCAACACATACTGAAATGGAGTGAGCTTGATTGCGGAATGTCTCAGGAAGTTTTGGGTGTATTCTGCCCATGGTAGGAACTGGGTCCAGTCCTCAGGGTTGGAGGTACAGAAGGTCCAGAGGAAACGACTGATCTCCTGTTTAGCCAGCTCTACCTCGCCGTTGATGTGTTATCCAGAGAACAGGTTTACAGTTAGCCCTAATTTCTGCATAAAACTGGCCCAGACTCAAGATGTGAACTGAGGAACCCAGTCACTAACTATCTCCTCCTGTATGCCAAAATATGTGAACTATGACTCGATCTAGTTCCTATTCAATCGGCCCAACTATACATGCAGGAGGGAGGATGAATTCTTCCTTGTTCTCACTGGACTTAACAGTGTATGTGTGAAAGGGCATCAGCTTTGATGTTTTTAGAAACAGGACGGTAAGACAGGGTGAACTGGAGTTGGACGAAGAATAAAAACCTACAATCTTGCTTGGGGTTTAGTTGCTTGGCGGTACACAGATAATCTAAATGGTAAATGGTCTGCACTTATAAGGGTTTTTTTAACCATAGTGGTTCCAAAGCTCTTTACACTGGTTCTCATTCACCCATTCACACACACACACACTCACAGTAGCAGAGCTGCCATGCAAGGCGCCAGCCTGCCATCAGGAGCAACTTGGGGTTCAGTGTCTTGGCCAAGGACACTTCGGCATGTGGAGTCATGTGGGCTGGGAATCGAACTGCCAACCCTGCGATTAGTGGACAGCCTGCTCTACCACCTGAGCCACAGCCACACAGTTTAGATTTTTATGATCAGTGAAGATAATTAATGGGTGAGTTGCCCCCTCAAGCCACTGTCACCAGTCTTCTAGGGCAAGTTTAACAGCCAATAATTCCTACATCATAGTTCCGCATTGCAGGGGAAAGTTTTCATGAAAAGAAAGCCATAGTGTGAAGCTTAGGTTTTGTTCCTGAAATGTTGGGAGAGCATGGCCCTACCCCATTCTTGGAGGCATCCATCTTCACAGTATAGGGCTTTGCTGGGTGATGGTAGTTTTGAGTTGGTTTAAGGGTTGATCTCAATGCCAGGAGCTTGGGTTTTTCATAGAGAAGGGAGGTTAATGGGTAAGCAATTGAACTGAATCCTTGTATAAAGTGCCAGTAGAAGTCGGCAAAGCCCATGATCCTTTGTAGATCCTTGATGGTTCAAGGTGTGGGCCAGTTAACAATGGCAGCCAGCTTAGCTTAGCTTAACCCATGATTAATTCTTCCGTGCTGATTATATACCCCAGTAATGAGATATTCTAGATGGACTGGTAGAACTTGCACTTCTCTCACTTTACATACAATTGGTGTTTCAGAAGGCGTTGCAAGACTTTGCAGATGAAGTAATGAGATATTCTAGATGCACTGGTAGAACTTGCACTCCTCTCACTTTACATACAATTAGTGTTTCAGAAGGCGTTGCAAGACTTTGCAGATGAAGAGAGTAGATGAAAATGTTGTCTCTGTAGGCAGTGATACAGTACATCTCCCTAGCATGTCTTTCAAGACATCGTTAATAAACGTTGAAAAACTGAGGGGTCTTTTCTCTGTCACAAAATGATCAAATGCTACAAGTCCACTGTTTTTTGACTGTTGGTGTAATTTCACATGGCTAGTGGTAAGTTGTGTGTTCGGGTTAATGCAAATAGCTTGATAATTTCCTGTGTTTTAAAGCAATCAAGTATGATGCAGCAAAAGAAGAACGCCATCTCCACGAGGCTAAACAGAGGGAGCTTCAACGCATTGAGGAGGCCTTGCTGCTGGTGGCACGCAGAGGTAAATACCTCATATCATGACAAGTATGCAGAAGTGGGGCCCCCAAAAGCTTTTTTTTAATACTATATGTTTCAAATCACCTCAATTGAAATGCGGAAGATTGTCCATTAAATAGTGCCAATTTGGCACCAAGCTAACCTTGTTCTTAAATGATGCATTGGTTAGTAAACCATTATCTTATAGTACTGCTGATCACCCACCTCCTACCTACCAACCTATTTATCTGTTAATCCATTTACTCCCACTCTCCAATGCTAACCACTGTGTATTTATTTACTTCATGCTTTGCGTGGCTGGTTGCAGACTCTCAAGTGGGAGAGTTTGTGTTTAATCTGGAGAGTTATGTGTATAAGGACACACGTGGTATGTACAGAACCACATTCTAATGGTTATTTTCTTTAGAGAGATTAGATGCTTATATGTTTGTGTACAGTAGAGATGATTAGGTTTAGATTCCCATAACTCAAAGCAATAAATTCTTTACTTTTCTTCTTTTTTAAATAAATGAATTGTCTTTTGCATCGTTAATGTGTGTATTTCAGTGGTTCTTGTGTATTTTCAGGCTTCTTGTGTGTGCTTTTTCACTATACCTGTTCTGTTTGTATGATCCTTTCTCTTCTTTGCTGTATTGACTGTTTTCTCTCTCTCAATGCTACACTCTGTAAGACAAAGGACGTAAACATAAAAATCACAAAAAACACTTAAGGATGTATAAAAAGCATGAACAAAAACCAGGTAGGTGATTGGTGTTTAGTGCTGGTGACCTCACACTCCTTAGCACAGACTTAACCAGATTACTTCTAGTTACTTGTGTCCAGGTCCTGCATGACTAAGACTGCTAAAGGTTAGAATTATAATTATTTATTTTTTGTTAACGCCAAGTAAATTCCCATTGTAGAGAAACCTGTGGATGAGAAGAAAGACACATTTGCTGAGAAACTGTTCACGCAAATAATCAAAAACATTCAGGTCAAGATCAGCAGCATTCACATCAGATATGAAGATGATGTAAGTATCCTGTCTGTATGAGTTGTTGATCTGGTAGACATAATGCTTGTGTTAATGCAATGACTAGGTTGTTATTTATTGAGTGTGTTTTAATCTGAGGTATTCCTATATAAATCAGGTTTCGGACCCTCAGAAGCCTCTTTCCGTGGGTGTGACTCTATCTGAACTCAGCCTACAGGTCATATCTCATACCCACAAACATACTTCATTATTCTTAACATTTCAAATTATATACAACAACTTTTTTTTTCCCCATAGACAGCAGATGAGAACTGGAGGGCTTGTATTTTAAATGAAGCTGTCAAAATTATCTACAAGGTAAACTATTGTCTGATTGACACTGTCTTTTTAATTAATTTCCTACTATTCTGAATGATTTTTTTTGCAGTATATGAAGGGTGTTTGTGTGTGTTTTCAGCTGGGCCGTTTGGAGTGTCTGTGCACCTACTGGAATGTTAACAGTCCTATCTTCCACAGAGACCCTTGGGAGGAGATAGTGGTAATGTTTTTTGTTTTATTTTTGACAGAAGTAACAAAGACATGCTAATGAAGATGCGTCCTCCTTTTCTGTCTGTTCCTTACTTCTGCACAGGCTAAAACTGGCTTAAGGTCCCCAATTTGGACACCTGCCAATTTCCACCCACCAGCCAGCTCTCCCCTGTCATACGACAGCTATGACCTCGACAGGGTTAAGGCACATGCTTCCGCTGTTTAGTATAACACACTTGGAGGAAAGCGCTTTCTGCCCTCTTCTGAATTACATCTCTCAACTAGTGGATAGTGTTGCTATGGTTGGCAGAGGGGGAGAGAGTATGCCATCCCTTCCACCCAGAAAGCACAGACAATTTTGCTCCCTTAGCTCCCACCCTTGAATAGCAGATTTGAACTTGTGATTACCCGATGATCGGGTCAATGCTTTTCTTTTGCAACACTTGAAGCCCTCCATAACATCCCTTTTAAGCAATGAGGTAGTCTGTTTTAAGGCCTTACTTCATTGTTTATATTATAAAACTTTCATGGATATAGGCTAGGTTATATCAGTGAAGTTAAGCATCATATGTCTGCAATGCTGCTTTCCCCAAAGCAGATATCAATTTGTTGCATGTGACGATTTATGACAAGCCATTGCATTTCACTTTTCCAGAGCAACTTATTGTCTAATCATGTTTCGCAAATGCTCTTGCCGCATCAGTGTCTTTACCAGAGCAGGTATCAAACTCCCATGCTTCCTGGTGTTAGTATTTTAGCATAACCTGTGGTGTTGCCCACTCAGCCTTTCAACTTCTTGAACTATAAACATAACTATAAACATGAAATATGCACAACTATAAACATGAAATGAAGTGAAATTGGGTTCATATTAAATTATGAGAATGGTCAAGAGTGCCTTCGGCATCCTGTTTATCTTTGTGATGAGCTCTCATGCATTTTTCAGCTGTCTGTAATTCTAAATTTTAGCTAGTGTTTATCATTGTTGGCTAACTCCCATGCAAATAAAAATGCTAACTATCTAACACTGATAGTGAAAGCTGAAGAAAGAGACCATACTGATTTTCTGCTGTAAGAATGGTCGAATGCTTTCACTGTCCTGTTTTTCTTTCTAATGAGCTCTCATGAGCTTTGAGCATGAGGGGTTTAGCTAGTTAGCATTGTTATTATGCATGGGAGATAGCTAGCATTACATAGATTTCTATGAAGGTGGTTCGTCCAAAGCATTGGATGTCATACCTGGATCTCTTAAGTCAGGGGTGTCCAATCTTATCCAGAAAGGGCCGGTGTGGGTGCAGGTTTTCATTCCAACCAAGCAGGAGCCACACCTGATTCCACCTGTTTAATCAGTTGATCTTGGCTTTCAATAGACTCAGGTGTGGCTTCTGCTTGGTAGGCATGAAACCCTGCACCCACACCGGCCCTTCCAGATAAGATTGGACACCCCTGTCTTAAGTGATAAACTGTGTTGATTTTGTTATGTAAAAACAAACATTTAAACAGTTCAACCTGTTACACAGATTGCATTTACATACCTGTCCAGGACTGTGGCTAATTCCCTGTTCAAATTCATCCCCCTCACCATTAATAAGTTTTTCCATCATGGAAATGTTCTGTGTTAAATAAGCACACTGGCCTGTAGTGTTAATTGTTAAGTCAAAATTGCAGTTTGGTACAGTTTTTTTTTTTTTTTTTTTTTTTTTTTTAAAACAATACAATATACTTTCATGATTAATTTGATAGGAATTTAAACAAAACTGTTCTCAGCATTAAAAATTGTGTTTGTAGAGCTCTTCTGAAAACTTCGAGTCACTCTCTCTTTACAGTGATTCAGTTTAATCTCTGCTTCTTGATATTTTGCAGAACAAGCTAAAAGCAGGAATCAGCAGCAAAGATGAAGAACTGAAAGGCTATGAATATAGTATGTATCGATTGAAATCTGAATGAAAGCAAATTGATTTGATGTTATCTTCTAAATGATTTGTAATTAAAGAAATTACCAAATGATTGGTGTGAAGAATCTACTCTTTGTTTATTCTGGTGTACATAATATCAGTAATACTTAATAGTAGTATACTTAATAGTAATACTGTAAAAACTATACTATTTGCTTATTTATTTATTTATTCATTCATTCATTCGTTTGCTGGTTTGTTTGCTTTTACAGATAAATAAAATAAATCAATTTGCTCCTCAGCTGTCTCACTTGAATACTGAATACTCTGTTTTTCAGCCATGTTTTTGCCACTTAAGTTTTGACAGATATTATTAAACTGTATTTACTGTGTGATTTTTAATCATCAACTAGTATTATGGCATTGTAAATCATGTGCAATTTTTCACGTTACAGTTTTCAAACCCATTTTTGCTTCTGCCAAGATCTGCATCAACCCAAATGCTGACGTTGAGCTGAAATCACCCAAAGCAAAAGTGCACCTGGAGGTGCAGAACATTGCTATTGAAATGAGCAAACCACAGGTATTGGTCCATGTCCAGTGCTTTAACACTGTTATATAGAGAACTTGTCCCACGAACACCAGTTTATGCCATGCACTGGGTAATGTCTGTTTTATGTGTAGTTAAATGAGGACAGTTGTAGTATTGTATACCTTTTCTTGCAGTACCTGTCTGTGGTGGAGTTGTTGGAGTCAATAGACTACATGGTGAAAAATGGTCCCTACAGGAAGTTCAGACCAGATGTCCCAGTAATCAAACATGCCAGGCAGTGGTGAGTACTAAAACACTGTTGATGCTTATTGATAATAAGTACCCTATTGTTTTATTTAGTAAAATCAATCCTATTATTAGAATTTCCCTGATTTATCCCTGCACTAATTAGGTTTGGTATTGTCATTGCTTTTCAGGTGGATGTATGGCATCAACAGCGTGTTGGAGGTGCACATTAGGCGTTTTAACCAGATGTGGAGCTGGACTCATATAAGAGGGCACAGACAGAGACTTAAAGCCTACAAGATGGCATACAAAGCCAAACTGACTCACAGCAAAGTCAGGGAAGACACAGAAAAACAAATCCTGGTACTTGAAACATATACAGGAGGTTTATATACAACATAATGTATAAATAGACGCGCATTATGTCTTATTACATTGACATATTTACATTTTAGGAACTGGAAAAAGTTCTAGATGTGTTCAATATCACATTGGCCAGACAACAAGCACAGATGGAGGTATGAAAATATTACATGCAATATTATTGTAAAGATAAACTGGCTGTATTTTTTACCATTCCGAGGTATTACATTTGATTTTTCTGTGCCTTTTCATGTCTCTCTCAGGTGGGTCGATCAGGTCAGAACCTTACTGCCAAAAAGGTTAAACCAAACCATGGAGGTGGATTATTCAGTGGCTTCTTTGGGAAGAAAGAAAGGAAAAAGAAAGACCAGGAAGAGGACAAAGAGCCAGAAAGTGATTGCTTCAGTTTATACTTTACAGCTTTATGATTTTCTGAAGAATACAAATTTTCATAATACTAATAATGAATAGTGTGAATAGTCACAAATGTTAATAAATCTTAATTTTTGTGTGTGTGTGTGTGTGTGTGTGTGTGTGTGTGTGTGTGCGTGCGCGCGCATTTCTGTATGTGTTTCTCTGAAAAGGTATAGATGCTGTCATGACCACTGAAGAGAAGTCCAAGTTATATACAGCCATTGGCTACAGTGAGAATTCTCCCAACCTGGCCTTACCCAAAAATGTTTGTATCAGACATGTATACGTTCAATCATGTACAGTCAAATAATTCAGATTACTTGTATAGTGAGTTCAAAATAGACTATGATTTAAAAAAAAAAAACAGCTTTACATAAATCTGGGTGTATATCAGACAATGGTGCCAATCTGGTGTGTTACAGCAGGAAATAACCAAAAAAAGCAGACACTGCAACCGAAAGCTATATTTAGGAGTGAAAATTAAGCATAGATATAGAATAGATTTGTATTAAAGTACTCAAATTCCTGTAGAAAGGAACCGCTTGGTGTAGCCAGGGTTCCATGTGTCTGATGGTACCTATCATGTTTGTTCCCAAAAACTATACGTCATTCACAAATGAGTCTTGAGTGTTTCTTAACAAGTCACAAAGGAGTGTGTCTGTATTGGTTACTGCCAGGCATGGAGTTATTTCCGGAGTTCAGTTCGCCGCTGACGAGCTTAGCAATTGCAAACCATAAAATTTAATTGTGGAAGTCAATGAACTACATCAACTGACTTCATCATTATCAAACAGAGGTTTACTGGGTTTCCATTAAATGTGACTGTGTCAGTGAATTTTATGAATTTGCCTTATCAGTTGGTGGCTTTTACAAATTCGTGAACTGTGTAAAGTTGTATTTACAATTGTGTGTATATGCCCCAGGCCCTTTTGTACAAGAGAGACTGAAATTAAGTGAACACACAGTCCCCTCCGTTTGGATTTGAGATCAAAAGATGGATATGAGACGAGAGTGTAGGATTTCGGCTTTTATTTCCTGGTATTTACATCTGGATGTGTTAAACAACATAAAACATAGAACCTTTTGTAACAGACCACCAAATTTTAGGTGATCAAAAGTATAGAAGCAGATAAGTCTTGAAGTAAATTAAAGTAAATAACACTTAATTTTTGCATATAGTTGCATATCCATTGCTTGCAATAACTGTATCAAGTTAGTGTCTCACTGACATCACCAAACTGTTGCATTCTTCTTTTGTGATGCTGTTACAAGATTTTACTGCAGCTTCTTCCAGTTGTTGTTTGTTATGGGGGGTTTCGCCTCTTCAGGAGGTGAAATGATGCTCAATTGGGTTAAGGTCTGGTGATTGACTTGGCCAGCCTTTTCTTTTAATAACACTTAAGAGTTTGGACACTGAGTGAAGACACCAGTTGGTTAAATTTAGCAAGCGGAATTTTCCCCCATTCATCTATTATGCATTTCTTCAGCTGCACAACTGTACATGGCCTTCGTCGCCTTATATTGCGCTTCATATTGCACCACACATTCTCAATTGGAGACAGGTCAGGACTGCAGGCCGGCCATGCTCGCACCCGCACTCTCTGCTTACACAACCACGCGCTTGTAATCTGGGCAGAATGTGGTTTGGCGTTGTCCTGCTCTGGATGGCAGCGTATGTTGCTCCAAAATGTGTACATATCTTTCTGCATTAATGCTGCCCTCACAGATATGCAGGTTAACCATACTATGACAGACGCTGGCTTTTGTACCTGATGCTGATAACAGCTTGGATGGTCCTTTTCCTCTTTGGTCCAGAGAACACGACGGTGGTTTTGTCCAAAAACTATTTGAAATATTGACTCGTCGGACCACAAAACACGATTGAGACCGAGCCCAGAGAAGTCAGCGGCGCTTCTGGACAGTGTTGATGTATGGCTTTTGCTTTTCATAGTAAAGCCTTAACTTGCATCTGTAGATGCTGCATGGATGGTGTTGACTGAGAAAGGTTTACCAAAGTATTCCCGAGCCCATGTCGGAGATCACGTGCATTCATAAATGGTTTTCGGCCTTGCCCTTAACGCACCTAAATTTAACCGGATTCCTTGAATCTTTTAATTATTTTGTGCACTGTAGAAGATGAAATGCCCAAAATCCTACCGATTTGTCTTTGGGGAATGTTGTTCTCAAAGTGTTGGATTATTCGTTGACGCATCTGTTGGCAAATTGCCAAGCCTCGACCCATCCTTGCTCTTGAAGGACTAAGTCTTAAGTCTTTTTTGGAGGCTCTTTATACACTGTGATTAGATGATTGCCTCACCTGTTTTTCCCAATTGTTTGGAATGTGTTGCATGCATCAAAATAAATCTAAATTTCAAAATAAATGTTTACCTTAAAAAAAATATGTAGTTGATTACATAAAACATCAAATACCTTGTCTTTATTCATTTTTTAAATTTATTTTACAAGTCAACTTACGTTTACAAATCACTCCTCTTTGTTTTCATTAACATTTTCCATACTGCCCCAACTGTTTCGGAATTGAGGTTGTAGTAAACGTTTTTATGAGTACATTCCTTTGTTTAATCCCCTTTTATTGGATACCAGCCGATTGGGATGATGCATTTTTCTATGTTTCTGAATTGCTTTACTGCACATATAATACTGCATGTATATACTATATACACCAGGTTATGGTAACTGCCATTTGGATGGCTACACTATGTATCTGCTGTGAATTTCGGATGGTGTGACAGTGTTGAGCAGTATTATACTACAGGCCATTTCAGTATTATTTTATCCAAATTCACATGCGCCAGATGAGACCTTGTGAGTCTGACACATGACTTAACTCATTCGTGAATGACACATGGCTACAATAATTATATGAATTGGCAGTGTAGGTTTTTTTTCTCCTTTTTTTTAATGGCTAGATCAGTGGCTAGATCTTATTGCCTGGTCACATAATCTGCATGTACCAAGTGCCTGGGCTAGTGATATGCCTGTTACAGCTTATATCAGTAATTTTATAATAAACCTTGCATTTTGTGTGTGCATATGTGTGTAGTACATAGCAGTGATCATAAACTTCAAGCTCCTACAGACATCAGTAACTGTACGTGAGGAAGCCAATATTCCAGAGATTCTTAAAGTGCAGATGATTGGCCTCAGCACCACCATCTCCCAAAGACCTGGAGCACAAGCTATAAAGTATGTCTAACATCTCCACATCTTCTCTGTTGAAAGGAACTCTTTACAGAAAAAATCTAGCATTTAAATATTAACAAAATGGTATTTTTAAATGTGTGTGTGTGTGTGTGAGAGAGAGAGAATGTGAATATAATGCACTGTAGGTCAGTTTACTCTCAATCAGCATATAGCTATATAAGTCAAGTGCTTTGTGTATGTGTGTTTTCTGTGTGTGCTTGTGCTGTCAGAGTGGAGGCCAGTCTTGAACATTGGTATGTGACCGGGCTGCAGCAGCAGGGCATTACACCGTCTCTCATAGCATCTGTGGGAAACTTAAACTCCTCTCTGCTAAGTGTGCTGTTTGAGCTTAATCCAGAGGACACTGAAGTGGATCAGCTAGTCCATGTCCACTCTCAACCTGTGGAGCTCATCTATGATGCAGTGAGCAACATGCATACACACACACACACACACACACACACACACACACACATTCCATTTTCACACCAGATGGTTACGGTGCAGTTAGAGCACAGATTTTAGTTGTTTTCACTGCCAAATAATCCATACTGTCCATGTACATGTCCACTAAATGATAAAAAGGTGAAGCTAAAAATTTCCATTAATTTGCCAAATGCAGTTATTAAAGATTCAAACTGATAATGGCTCTGATTTGAAATAATTTTCAATTGGAGAGTTTAGTTAAATATGGTAAATGTAAGTGGTCTGCACATATATAGCGCCTTTTAACCTTAGCGGTTCTACAAAGTGCTTTACACTGTTTCTCATTCACCCATTCACTCACACACCAATGACAGCAGAGCAACTTGGGTTCAGTGTCTTGCCCAAGGACACTTCGGCATGTGGAGGCATGTGGGCCAGGAATCGAACCGCCAACCCTGCGATTAGTGGACAACTTGCTCTACCTCCTGAGACACAGCTGCCCCAATGTTTGCACAGCTGGATTTTTTTTTTTTAGCAGTTTTTCACATTCTTCCTGTCACCAACCTCTCAAGGAGCATCTGTGAACCTCCATCTTCAGCTCACTCCACAGATGTGGTTCTGTGGGGTTCAAATCTGGACTTTGGCTGGGCCACTCAAGGACATGCAGAGACATGTCCACAAGTTTTCTTGGCTGTATGCCAAACCAAGGGTGACAAGGTGGTTGTCATGCTGAAAGTGAACTTCATCCCAGTCTGAGATTGTGTGTCCTTGTATTTGGCCTCATTCATCCTTCTCTCTGACCAGTCTCCCCAAATTGGTCACCTGGCAATTCCCACACATTGTCCAGTTCTCCCATATCATATGATTGGGAAGCATGAAGGCTAACTTGTGCTTCCTCCAGACACCTGAGGCCAGCCACGGCAACATAACGCACTGGGAAGAGAGTGTGATCTGTCATATTCCTCATACATGAACTCCCAGATGCCTGTGATTTGCTAGTTTTGCTGTGATTGACAGGGGAGAGTATATCCCTCCCACCTAGAGAGTACAGCCAATTTTACTCACTTGGCTCCCTGGCATGGCTGTGGCATACTTTTCCCTAATGAAAAACATTCAGTGAATATCAGTTTATCCAGTTCTATGAGTGGAAAATTTAATTTGTATATTGTTTATTTTCCTGTTCTTTTAAAGGGTGAATTGCATCATTGCATTACATAATCTTGGAGGTGAATGTATTACATGTTTAAAAACTAAAGTACTGGTTTATTTGTTTTTTTGGTAGCTGACAATTAACAGCTTAGTAGAGTTCTTTAAAACGGCTAAGGGTGTGGACCTGGAAGTAATCACCTCAGCCACACTCAGCAAACTGGAGGAGATAAAGGAAAAGACAGCCAGTGGTATGTTTTTCCTCTTTTCTTGGTATGACATGGTAGTTATGTTTGTTTGTCAAAACTAGGAAGTCAGATAAATCAAGCATGTAGTTAACCCAGCAAACAAAGTACAGATTATTTTAATTACACTTTAGGTTTATCTCATATTATTGAGACACGGAAGGTTCTGGATCTGAAGATCGACCTGAAGCCCTCCTACCTGCTGCTGCCCAAGTCAGGTTTCTATCATAGCAAATCAGACCTCATCATCATCGACTTTGGTAACCTTCAAGTGAGTGTCAAACAAAAACATGCACTCTATTGTACAGTTTGTGGTCTTTAATGCTGTGCATTTATGCATATTCATGGGTCTTGATTTGTGTGTGTATCCTAGCTGAACAGCATATACCAGAGCAGTCCTGAACAAGTATCTGCTAGTTTTTCATCCCTGGAAGAGATCATGGACAGAGCGTATGAGAGATTCTCATTGGAGCTACGCAGTGTGCAAGTTCTCTACAGCAGATCAGGTATATATGTATTATATGTAGGTATCTAAAGCAGTGACCTATAATGTTTGGGGTTGTTAAAACCAGGCTTAAGTTTCTTGCAATTAAAATGATGTTAAAAAACAAAAACAAAAAAAGATTTTCTTGTACTTTGAGGCAGACAGTTTGAGTAAATATAATAGTTGCACAGTCAGGACCATGAACAAAGCAAATTTCGCAATGTATGCAATGAATGGCTACTTTTATTTGTCTTAATTTATTCATTTGTTTTAGATTACTTTCTTTCAGTAATAACAGAGTCACAAAATAGTTTGCATAATTTGTGCAAGCAATTTAAATATATAAGTAATTTAAACTAAACAGCATAATCAGTATGTAAAATTGCAGTAACTCCTGCCAACCGAGGTTTAGATTAGTGCATCTCCTTATGTGTAAATTTACTCAAACTCAGGCGCTTGTGTAGAATATGAATGTTTTCCGAGCTAACTGGATTTTCATGAATGCCATATTTCTTGTACAAATGTTCCTGAATAAATTCATTTGTATCCAGCTTGATAAATCCAGCCTTGTTTTATGTGATTCTTTCTATACCAGTGTTTGAAAATGGTTTTAATGAATATAACACATGAATTGACCTATTTAGTATTTAGTGTCAGGGAAAAGTCCCTGGGCTCTTTTCAAAAAGATTTTTTCTCTGCTTGCGTTGATCAAGTGGGCTATTCATTTGCATTTATAATAGAAAGCTGTTCTCTTTTTGGTCTGTTCTTCTATTTAGGGTTAGGGATGCAGGGACATTAGCTGGACTGTTAAAGAAATGGCCCAGGCCAGGTTAAACCCCTGGTTAGATAATACACAGAGTTATTTAGAATGTTCTTCATTTTTCATTTTCATAACTGTATAACATATTTAGCATGTTCTGAATTTTGATGTGTGTTTTGCTTCTCAGGTGACATGTGGAAAAGTGCTCGTATACAGGGTTCGTCCAACCAGCACATCCTGCAGCCCATGGACTTCACTCTGGAGCTTGCCAAGTGTATGGTCGAGAAAGACATGCGCATGCCTAGGTTTATTCTCTCACTTAAACACATTTGCACCCTATCTTTTTTTCTCTCTGTTTATTTCTAATACAGACAAATGCTGTTTTTGTAGGTTTAAGGTCACTGGGGAACTGCCATTACTGCATGTGAAGATTTCGGATCTGATGATGCAGGGAGTTGTAGAGCTGGTTGACAGTATTCCCTTTCCCCATGTTTCTTCCACACCGCCCTCCACCCCTAACCAGAAGGTCACAGGACACACACACACACACACACACACACACACACACACACAAACATACACACACACACACACACATATATATACATACTGTTTTTTAAGCAGTTGACAAAATGACCCGGATCTGTATTCAGAAAGAATCTGTTCAGCTCAGTTCAATTTTATTTGTATTCCACTTTAAACAATAGACATTGTCACAGAGAAGCGTTACAGAAATCTGGATGTAGATTTAGATTCTTGATGAGCAAGTGTCAGTGTCAAGGAAAAACACCCAGAGACGTCATGAGTAAGAATTATTTAGAGAATCCAGACTCAAAAGGGAACCCATCCTCTTCTGAGTGACACCAGATAGTTGTAGATGTTGTAGAGGAGTAAAGAGAAACAGGGGGAAAAAATTGTTGAGAGGATGTCCAGTATGAGCATATAGTTTTGAAATACACAGTACATTCTTTATGATCCCAGCAGCAGTTCTTAGGCACAAATCTGCAGACATTAGGAGAGATTATCCACTGAGAACGGGTAAAAACTTCATTAAAAACAACTGTTTTGGGAAGTGCAAATCTTTAGGGTATCTATATGGAACCATCCACAGCAGCAGCAGGTCAGTCTGCAGGAAACTCCAAACATCTCTGCAAATACCTGTCAGTTTTATAAACATGTATTACTGCCGTGTATGATCACATAGTTTTTCAATCCAATGAGATTTTCACTTCAGTGCTCTGTGGCAGAACAGTCACAAAGTTTCAACCAACACAGGAATGGTAGGTTCCTCTAGGGACCCGGTACTAACGAATGCAACTAAAATTTGCCTCTGGGGGCCGCTATTCATGTTTTGCATTTAAAAACCAGCATACTGTACTGTACTATGAAACTTTTTTGTTATGCTGATTTGTTGGCTTACAGCATAAAATACTGCCTTTTGGACCATTTAGCCCCTCAATTTTATGGTAATTTTCACAACATCTACAATCAAATTTGCAAAGTAGTCCTAGGATTTTTGCAAAGTAGTCCCATATCTTTTCCCATAAAATTGGTGTCAAATTACTCAGTAGTATCTATTCCTCAGTAATTATCAAAAACATTTTGAGATTTTTACACAGTATGACTGCAGCACATGAATCTGTTCTAGTGGTGTGGAGCTTAGTGGAGTTCAGAAAAGAAAAGATTCAAGCATGTTAAACTCTTTGCAATGGTAACATTACCAGCAACTATGAGCTGAGTTTATAGCCTTGCATGATAGTCATTAGTGGAAAAAAAACAGTCCATTGACTAAAAAGAGCACATTTGTTGACTAGCAACAAACTTAATTTCTTTTTTGGTTTGAGAACTAGTTTTTGTTTGTGTGATTTTTGAGAAGCACATGACCTGCTTCATTATCTGAGCAAAAGCTATAGAAAAGAAAAAAAAAAGTGGTGTATTTGCAGCGATTGACATTGTGTGCTTAGCTGTTGTTGACCTGAATCTGCAATGATTTAATTTCTAAATGTTGCCTGTTTACTAAAAATGAATACATATTTTTTTTTTAATTGAACTGGTTTTGAATTACTATTGGTTTGGGTGAATTGATTACCCAAGACATTATTTTTTTTTTTAAATTTTTTAGTTTGTTATTAGTTTTTACATGTACGGCTCCAGGGTCCTGTGTTCGATCCTGAGCTCAAGCTACTATTTGTGTGGAGTTTTGCATGTTCCCCTCATGTTCTTGTGTGGGTTTCCTCTAGGTTTTATGGTTTTCGCTTACTGTCCAAAAATGCAAACATGGGCAGACTGGCTATGCTTAATTGCATCTAGATAAGTGTGTTAATGTGTGTGTGTGTGGATGGTGCCCTGTGATAGACTGGTATTTCATCCACGTTTAATTCTCCTGCCTTGTGTTGCTGGGATTGGCTCTGGATTCACCATCACCCTCACCAGGATTGAAACTCTCCAATTAGCAAAACTTGAACTGCAAACTGTTGCACATAAAAGGATGCATACAATATATAATAGTATACATTTTTAAACAATATATGCTGTGTGTTTGCCCAGGCTATGTCAATATCATTAGCAGACACCAGGCCGAGAGTGCTGAGTGTAGATCCATCAGCTTTACCGTATTCTATGATATCAGGTAAGACACTAACTAAAGGCACTAAAGGCGTGCTCTTAAATCAGTAACAGTCTATATAGCTATCAGAAAGAGTGAAAGTTGAACTATCTGTGTATATGTGTGTATTCAGATTCTGAGGAGGACACTGCTGAAAGGCATCTTAATGAGGATGCCCAGAGATTATCCCAGGAAGAACTGACGGATGTTCATTTTACATTTGAAATCAAAACCGTAAAGTTCTTGTTGTTCTATATTGTTCTTAATTTCTCAAAACATAAATCTTTTTTTAGTTTAAAACAAAATGTGGTACTTTTTCAGAAATTAGGATCAATGTCTGTATCTATACTCAGTATATGTGTGTTGATGTGTGTAGGTGCTGTTGGAGCTCACGTGTCAGGATGCTCAGGAAGGCACAGTCTTGGCTTTAAATGTGTCTCAGTTGGGTTGTGAAGGCAAGATGAGGACTTATGACCTCGCAGTCAAGTCCTACTTGCACAAGATTAGCCTTGATTACTGCGGGATGAGAGGTACAGTATCAGTTCACACACACACACACTTGCAGAACGTGTACACGCTTTCAATGTGTACTTCAATATTTCAGTGTCAACTGTACCTAAATGTTGTTTCTTGTATTTTGCTCCTTAAAGGGAAATTTGGGCATAAACCTCTAATTTTGATATTCATCATGAATATCACCTCTAATCATGTTGATATTTCTGTAAAGCTGCTTTGAGACAATGTCTATTGTAAAAAGCGCTATACAAATAAAATTGAATTGAATTAATTTACTATATTATTTGTCATGGTATGTAATATTCTTTTGCATGGGACTGTATCACTTACTGTCCATGTTTTAGCAAAATTCATGACTTTGTTTTCCTGTTTTCACCCGAAAACTACAATACCCAGAATGCAATGCGGCAATATGCAATTCAAGCTTAGGGAATACCTCCAGTGATCAACCAATCTGGACCTCTGAGTGAGACACATCACTCTGACATCTCCCTGTGACACAGCATTCCCAGAAGAGAAACACAGTCTACAACAGTCTTGTGTTGTAATTTCCCAAGAAAACCATAGCAGGATTTCGATTTTTTGATGTTTAAAGAATTTGTGCAAACTACTGAACCAGACACATTTCTGAGCCAACAGCAGATGTGTTTACAGGCAATTTGGAGAGTTGCACCGATATTACAGTCCCCATTTTATCTCCTATAAGAAGCTACTATGATTATCAGTAAAATTGGTGCGTGAACTAAGAATTTAACATGCTTCACTTAGTAGTTAATCAACATTTTAATAATATTACACAGCTCTACATCAATCGTGTTGTTACTGAGGAGTTGCCTATTAAAGAATAGTTATGGTTATGGCTCTATCATATTCACCGTATGGTAGGGTATGTAATTTTCAGACTGGAGTATGTTAAACAGTTCTCAAGATTCATGTGTTAATGAAAACCTCCTTATAATCTATATATTGTGAACAGCAATGTGTTTGTCAGTGTCAAGGAGACAGATTTATCTGTGTTGGCCGTCCCAGCAAATTCAGCCCAAGAGCAGTCAGTCTGATGCAAAAAGAACCCCAGAATTTCATCACAGGATCTGTTAGTAAGTCTTGCAACTGTTGGTGTCAAAGTGCATGTGTCACTCAGAAAGAGAAATCAGAAATAGATTTCACAAATTTGAGCTGCATGGGAGGCGTGACAGGAAAAAGCCTTTGCAAGACTACAGTTTGCCAATAAGCATGTAGGCAAAGACCAGGCCTTTTGGAATAATGTGCTCTGGACAGACGAATCAAAGATAGAGTTGTTTGGCCACAGTAAGTGCAGACATGTTTGGTGCAGACCATAGACAGCTTTTTAGGAGAAACACCTCATACCAACTGTGAAGCTTGGTGGTAGAAATGTTATGGTTTAGGGTTGCTTCACTGCCTCAGGGACTGGACAGTTTGCCTTCATTGATTCAACTATGAATTCTGGACGATTATCAATCTAACTTTGTTACATTTATTCACTTAGCCGACGCTTTTTGTTAATCCAAATCGAATTGTTAACTTGCAAAAGAATTTACAGCATCTGTTTGGGCAGCACCTCAGCTTTCAGTTTAACAATGTTCCTGGTATTGTAACCATAAAACAAAATATAACATGCCCACATACAACAAAGTTGTTAGCATTAGGAGAGGAGCAGAGGAGCATCAGGCCTAAAACAAAAGGGGCAGAACTGAGGTAGAAGAACTAGCTTATCTCTGTGAGTAAATGCTTGTCTTCATGCATGTAGCTATTAGTAAGATGACTAATAAGTTTGTTAACACAAAGATCAATAAACCTGTGACATTGTTAGCTAACATTATGGTAGCTATTTGTGTGGTTGCTAACTTCAGTTATTTGGCTTAGTGTACTTTTGAAAGATCTACAATTGCTCTCTGCCTCCAGTCGCTCGTCTCAGTAGTACATTTCCTCTTCTGTATATTCTCATTCAAACATGTACAGTATGGTTGGATGTCACTGTGTAACAGTAACTCAAAAAATCATCATCTGTTGCGTCATTTATGTGGCTTGAGTAATCCGTTCACTCCTTTATTATTCACTTACAAAGTAAAGCGATTGCTTATTAGCAGTAGCCAGCTAGCTCTCTTGCTTCCCTGAACATAATGTTATCTATTGAGCACCACCCTCGATTCCACCCTCTCCAGATTAACTCTCACCAAATATCCACTATAGCCATTGGTGTTTTTAAAATTTTGTATCTACCTCCAAGATGCATCTTCAGGAGAGTGTTTCCCCAGTAATCAAACCAGGAAATCTCGCTACAGAGCCCACTGTGTCATCACTATAAGACACGAGTAGGCATGTTTACAATAGCCATATCAATGGTTACAATTTAGATTTTGGCTGAAGTTTCGCTTTAATGTATGTGCACTGTTTTTTTTTCTCTCTGTGTGTGTGTGCGTGTGTTTTTCAGATGCTCAGAATCAACCACTTCACCTAATTACATCATCAGACAAACATGGATCTGATCTGCTGAAAATTGAGTACATTAAGGTAAGTAAACTCTCTCTGCAAAAAAAACACATGCTTAGTAGTGTTAATGTGATTAAAGGTGCATGTACTTTACTTATTCTGTGTCCCACGTAGGCCGATGTGACCGGACCCAATTTCCAAACCGTCTTTGACAATACAGAGCAGGTGCTAAAGGTAAACTTTAAACTTTAAAAAGCATGTTACGGATAAATTATTAAAATGGTACATTTGATATTCTAATGTATTTCCAACATAATATACAGTTACCAACATTCTCATTTTTAGTCATATACTTTCTCTATTACTATTTAAATATTAATTTAAATATTTATGGGATGATACCAGAAAAATAAAGCTAACATGATGAAGCTTGCTCTTGTAGCAAGGTCTACAAGCACTATTTTCTCATTTGATTATTTCTCTTATAATTTGACCAATTTTAGATTTTATTTCATTGTTATTTTATAACCTAAAATTTAAGAAATCTGGAATTTCCACTTAAGCAAGATAATTACGGGCTCCAAAATTAGCCTGATGTGTGGTGTATATAATGCAGTTTATTTTTGCAGGTGGAGTTTTCCTCACTGGAATTCCTTCTTCACACAAAAGCCCTATTGTCCACCATTAACTACCTGGATAGAGCAGTGCCAAAGTTAACAGCTTCTAATGAAAGAGATATCAAGAAACCAGCTGATAGGGTTACAACAGAGAAGACAGGTACACAATCTCTCTCTCTCTCTCTCACACACACACACACACACACACACTATACACACACACACAAGAATTCACACACACTCAGGCCCAGTGTACAATCCCCTAAAACAGGGGTCGGGAACCTTTTTGGCTGAGAGAGCCATGAACGCCACATATTTTAAAATGTAATTCCGTGAGAGCCATACAATATGTTTAAAACTAAATACAAGTAAATGTGTGCATTTTATGTAAGACCAACACTTTTAAAGTACAATAAGTCTCTGAATTCTTTTTAATAACGTTGTTATGCTGTTGCTAACCAATGATGAATAAAGTACTTCTTACCATTAATGCGACTTGTGGTGCTGCATGGTTTTGCTGATGGCTTTGTAGTCTGGTTGATACGTGGTGAGGTTAAGCTTCATGCAGGCGTTGAGGCTTCCATCCGTTAAACGTGATCGTAGGTTGGTCTTAATGTTCTTTAGATGTGAGAAAGACTGCTCACATGCATACGTAGAGCCAAACATTGTCAGTACAGCAACACTCACACGCTGCAGTGTGTGGTATGTGACGGGAAGCGCGTTCCAAGTTTTGACAATCAGCTGGTCCGCGGGTTGAAGTTTTTTCATTTCTCCCCACTTGTGTTTGCTCGCCAACTCTGCTTGCTGTCGTGCAGGTCTTTCCAAATCTTCATTCGGTGACTTGAACTTATTCACCCACGTGTCTGAGGCCTTCAGGTCAGCAGCTTGTAGCTCCAAATCTCTGACGGAGACACCGGGGATGTAACTCAGGTCGGCGCTGTCCACTGCACACTCGTGTGGATGGGTGATGAACTTAAAAAGACGAGTGCGCTCACGAAATTCTCCAAAGCGCGCTTTGAATGACTGCAGGAGATTAGATGTGAAGCCCGCGATGTAGTACGGCGTGTGTCGCTTTATATTTGACCGTTTCATCGATGCAATTTTATCATCGCATATTAGACACACTGCAGAACCTACTCTCTCCACAAAGGCGAATTCCTCTGTCCATTCCTGCTGAAAAGTACGATATTCCTCATCTTTTTTTCTTTTAGCCATCTTCTTCGATAAAAGGGTTTCTGCAATTAGCTAGCTGACTACTTGATTAAAAGGAGGGAAGTTTACTTCCTGACCTCACAACGACCCGTGTACGTTACGCATTATCCAATAAAAATTTGGTGTTGTCCCGGAGGACAGCTGTGATTGGCTCCAGCCACCCGCAACCATGAACATGAGCGGTAGGAAACTAATGGATTGAAATACATGAGAATGTTTTATATTTTTAACGTTATTATTTTTTTTTTATTAAAGGTTTGTCTGCGAGCCAGATGCAGCCATCAAAAGAGCCACATCTGGCTCGCGAGCCATAGGTTCCCGACCCCTGCCCTAAAATCTACTAAGAGGGTGATTCAAATGAAAACCTTTATTTGTTTATTTTTGCACACTTCATTGCAAATACAGTCAGATGAATAAACATTTGGACATTGACAGAGTTATTTTTAATTTGCTGTTTACCAAAGTATATTGGAGATAAATAATGATTAATTTATATTAAAAAATGAATATATATATATATATATATATATATATATATATATATATAAATTTATATCTAGAACTTATGTAACTTTAAGCAAGTAAACCAGGGCATCATTAGGTTAAAAAATCAAAACAAACCCATCAGAGAGACAACAAAAAACATTAGATGTGGCCAAATCAACTACAGCACAGCCTTGAAGAGCAAGAACCCACATGAAAAGACCCAAAAGACCACAGAAAACACCCAGTTTTGGATGTAAAGACCCTCAAATTAAAGCTGAAAGTGTGCCGTTTGAGGCCACAGAGCCAAACTGTCTTCAGTTCCTTCTTGGTCTTGGGGTGTTTTGCCTTCTTTTTTTACCTTCAGCAAGTAAAATGCACTCAGATTAGGTGATTGACTTGGCCATTGCAGAACATTCCACTTCTTTGCCTTACAAAATGCCTTGGGTTGCTTTTGAAGTGTGCTTTATGTCGGTGTCCATCTGCACTGTGAAGCGCCATCAAATTGGTTTTGAAGCATTTGGCTGAATGTAATAACATAGCCATATACACTTCAGAATTCATCCAGCTTCTTGGCAGCCTTACACCATAAGATGAGGTGGTATGCTTCAGATCATTAGCAGCTACTTCCCTTCTTCATACTCGTCTCTTCCCATCTTCCTGGTACATGTTGATCTTTGTCTTATCTGTTGTTCCAAAACTGTACAGGCATTTTTAGAATGTTTTTGGAAAACTCTAATCTGGTCTTCCCATTTTTTAAACTTATCAGTGGTTTACATCTTGTGGTAAACCCTTTGTATTTACTCTGGTGACGGCTTCTTGTGATTGTTGATTTTGAGAGATACATCTACCTCCTGGAGGGTGTTCTTGATCTGGCCAATGAAAGTCAGATCAATTCTTCATGAGGGGAAGAATTTTTCTGTCAACTACCATAATAGGCCACAGGGTCTTTTGGTGTTCCTGACCTGACCATGGTTTCTTACTTTTTAAGAATGTACCAAACAGTAGATTTGGCCAGATTGGCCAGCTGATTTTTGCTATCTCTGTGATGTTTTTTTGTGATGACTTGCCTAACATGCTCAAAGGTTCCATTAAAATAAATCAACTTCTAAATGTAAATGACATATTCATTAAATATATTCATTATTTAATTCCAATATACTGTGGTATATGGCTAAAATAACAATAACTTTGTCAGTGTCCAAATATTTAATATGTATCTGACTCTAGGTGTCACAAAAATTGATAATTTTTCTCATAATCTCCATTTTGTTCAATGCAAGTGTTCCAGTGCTCAACAAGAGTCTGGGTGGCTATAGAATTTTTTTTTTATGTTGCGCTATATAGATTTTCATTTGATCCACCTTTGTATATACTTTAATCAGTTTCAACTTGGATAACACCACCACATGCATGACCAGGATATTTTCTAGATGTTGTTTTTGTTTGTATCCACTTTGTGGGGTTTTTTTCATTGAAAATGAATTCGATAATTTCATTGATAAATACTTGGCACTGGATTTTATATGCAGTGTAGTTACTCCTCCTAGTTAGATGATTCTTCAATATAACAGATTATAAGGGATAACAGTAGTGGGTTGTCCTTAGGGGCAAGATCTTATTTTATAGCAAATAAAAGTAAATATATAATAAATATTGACTTAAACCTGTCCACAAATGTCCACAAAAAGGCAAAGTAAAGAAGCAGACAGTGTGTCAATAATGTACAGAACCATTCTATTGAAAAAATTGGGAGAGGGAAAGGAGGATTGTGGATCAGTTAATGTCTGTTCATCTGAAATGTGTGTGAAATCCCCATGCAATGTTTGAGGAAAAAGCAGAAAAAAATGTCTGTCTTTTTACAGTGCATAATTGTTTGTGCTAGTCTTGTGTCTTTTGCTTGGTTTTGGAGATTTAGAAAATTTGCTGAAACCTGGCAAACAAGTTTCATGAGATTTCATCTTAAACACAATTGAATAAAAGTATGTCTAAAACAGTTCCAAACAACCTGATAAACTGTACACTCGATGACTTTGTCGTTGACTCTCAACTGCCTATTAAAGGGTTACTCTACTCAATAGATAATAGCCTATAATAGCACATTAATCAAATGCTATAGCCTCTCAGCTTAATTTTATTTGAGGCTGAGTCATTATTAATCTTGTCCTGCCCCACCAAAGGGTAGTAGTGGCCCAACCCCTCCTAACACTTAGTTTGTTAGGAAAGAACACAGGGGTTTGGGAATCATCACCCCTCTGCCACCCAAGTAAGTGTCCCTGAACATTTGTTCAGTTAGGGTATCAGTTAAAAAAAGAACATCTTCATTCTTGACACAAGTCTTCCAAGCACACCCTCTGTATTTCCCCTTGACATTGTCTTCTCTCTTCTGTTTCAGAAATTTCTTGTAATTTTATGGTTAAATAAAAGATTTTACTAATGAACAGACATGTTCCATACTCTTCTAGTGAGACATTTATAGCTAAACTACTTAAAGGAGAGCACATGTAATATTGACAGCTGACTATCCTTTCTCAGTATCTACAGGTTCTAAGGACTCAGGGGTGGTGAGCTTTAAGCTTTTTGCCATGCTGGGTTCCTTTGGTGTGACCATCTGTGATGACAGAAGTAGCATTGCAGATATCCAAATTCAAGGTACATGTTCAGTTCTAAAATCAGAATCCATGAAACATAAATTATGTTGCCAAAATCTACCCTTTATGAGTTCGTGCCAAGAAGCCAAGATTTTTTGGCTTTGTACAGGTTAAAAACTGTGCTAATCTGTTTAAACCAGTGAAACATAGTTGACTTGGTACTTGTTCACTGATTTTTTCCATAGTAATGACATTATATGTTTGTTTTTCTAGGGATCGATGCCTCTCTGGTTGTCCAGGCCAAAGAAACAGAGGTGTTTGCCCGTCTGCGAAACGTAGTAGTGATAGACGTGGATAAGAAAACCATACATAAAAAGGTTTGAGGAGTCGACAAGTTTATAAACTTGTTTCAGTTTAAATTTAATCATACCCATTTTCTGTGTGTTAGTAGTTTAACTTCACTTTCCTTGCTTTTTGTCCTGAGTAAATCTAAGAATTCAAATTAGTAACAACTTGTTTGTGTATATTGTCACTATAAGGTGGTGTCTATTGTGGGTGAGGAAGTATTTAGCTTCAAGCTGAGTCTGTACCCTGGAGCCACAGAAGGAGCGGGTTACTCTGACACATCAAAAGTAGACAGCAAAGTCACTCTGAGGCTAGGCTGCATCCAGATCATCTACTTGCACAAGTTCCTTGTGTCTCTTCTGGTGAGACGGGAAGAATTTTACAGACACACACACACACACACACACACACACACACACACACACAGAAGCACTAAAGCTTGTGAAAATTTGATGTTTTTTTTTTTTTTAAATAGACAGTGATTACACCGAATGATCATTTGCAGTAGAGAGGATATTGATTCTTGGTGTCAGTGTGTTTGTGTGTCAGCTTTTTTGCTATTAAAATATGACGCATAATTTATTTATAGTTAATTTTAGCACCTCTCAAATCTAAAAAGTATGTCAGGTGAACGCATGTTAGTGTGACAAACAAACAAGACCACAGAGAAACTGCAGCATATAGCATGTCACAACAAAGATGAAGCACAAGTTTTTCTTATTTGCACTGAACTTGAGAGAAGTTTGGAATTGCTGAAAATTGGTGGGTTCTGGGATGGGTGTGTTCTGACTGTGTGAGTATTTGAGTTCTGAGTTCCAAGTTATAACCGATCTGAAGCATGTTGAGGTTTTCAGTTTGAGGTGAATAAAATAAATTTATACATAGCGTTTCAGCATGAAGGCAGACATTAATACTTGTATATTATTGTTTTAATATTGTTTTATAATATCGAGCTAGATAGTCAAAGCTAATTGAACTGATGATGAAGGAGGCATTTGTTTCTTTTTGTTGTTGTCCCCCCCCCCCCTTCTTGTTGTCTCTGAATGTGTCTTTTGTTTCCAGGACTCTTTTAGCTATCAAAACCCCTCTGCTGATGAGGTACAGACTTGGGCATGGTGCATTTAAAAGCCATTTTCAGCTTTGCAGCTTCACTATTAATGTACCTCACACATTCCCTCACAAAAAATGGTTTAAATTGTGAATTGAATTGTTAAATATATTTCTACCAACAAAGGTTACACTATGTGATGTTAAATTAACTAACTGTAAAATAAAATGATTTTGTATTATACAATACATAATATTATTTATTATGAAATAATAAATATGGTGTTTTGATCTTAACCACTTAATCGTGGCTAGGGTCTGTGTTTATGTTTGAAAGGCACCAGTCTGTATTTATCGGTTTATATGGATTTGCGTGCATGTGTATATACCTCTTTGTTTTTAATTCAGTGGATGCTAAATCTAAATGCTTTAAATTTATCATAACACAAAGAATGCTTTTATGCTACATAGCATTCTCTACATGCTTGGCAGATATAGCAGACTTACTTAACTAAAGTTGTCTGTTTTGGAACCATGCTATCATACATTCTCTTTCACAAAATAAAACTAGTCTCATCTTAGACATTTTTCTAACCATCCCTGTTAGATTTTGCAACTTGGTTGTAAATATGGTTACCAGATCTCGGAGAGTTATTACAGCATGACGTTTCCCTACTAATGTGACCATCTCATTATGATCTTCTCCCTTTCACAGACCACCTCCAAGTGCCACTCAAAACCATAGCTTCTACTCTCACACATCTATAAAATGTGCAGTGGATCACTTGATAACTGTCTGTTGTGTTCCACAGACATTTGTGGATAACTTCCAGGAAGCCAAGAAGGCTATAAGTATCGCCACAGCACAGGCAGCAGAGAAAGCAGCTGCCAGTGTGAAGGACTTTGCTCTGAAGAGTTTTAGACTGTCAGTGGACATCAAACTTAAGGCTCCTCTCATCATCATCCCTCAGTCTTCCATGTCCCAGAATGCCTTTGTGGTGGATTTGGGTCTCATCACTATGAGCAACAGCTTCTCTTTGACACCAGCTAAGGGGTTTCCTCTCCCAGCTGTAGTGGATACCATGGATGTTAAGCTCACCCACCTCAAATTATTAAGGTATTAAAGTATTACTGAGTGATTGTATTGATTATAATGTATATTATAGGAAGTGAATTTGCTTAAAGGATTATGATGTTGGTTAATCTTGTATGCTATTCATAGAATTATGCCTGTTAGATTGCAGTTTTTTGGTGCAGTGTTTTTCTCTCAAACTCCACAGAAAACACTGACAATTCATTATTTGATGCAAAATATAATTTTCAGCCTTTTTCTCATACCGTTGCAAATTTTGGTTACCCTTCTTGCCCAAGCACCATGTGTGTGGAGCCAGGGTATGTGGAGCCAGGGTATGTGGAGCTAGGATGGGCTAGAAATAGTGCAGACCATTAGCTTTGCCTTTTTCCCCCCATGATCGAGTGCATTTTGTGTACAGCAGAACACCATACAACTAAGCACAATGTGACTATAGTGCCTACTTATGCCTATCTTTATGCACCGTCAAAGTCATGTGAAGTTGTATGGAAACCGACATGTGTTTGGCTAGGTACTGCCCAGCAACCATAAAAGAACTACTTTACATGAAGTTGTCTGTAAACCGGCATGTGTTTGGCCAGGATACGTGTAGTACTGGGTTTGGATTTGTTACTGAGCTGTTACCCTACTTGGAAGCCCAAAGTCTTGAATTATTCCAAAACACTAAGGCTGAGAGGTCCTACATTATAGGATGGTACATAACATTGCACATAACATATTAAAGGAGTAATATGTACAGTGTTGTTAACCTAATTTCTATTAACTACATCTATAGCACATTTGTTACATTGTTTGCATTTAGAAAAGTACAGTAAATCCCTTTACTTAAAGCTCACTTATAATTGATGTCAAAGGCCATTTAATAGGGCAGTCAGTCAATGGTATTTGTCATTTTAACTCTAAGTCTTTATCATGTGTAGTTTTTAAATTGGAATTAGGATTACTTTTTAGCGCAAAACAATCATAGTTATATAAAATATTATGAATCTTCATATGTATATATGTATACTGTTTAAATCAAATGGCAAAAATCCCACAAAGTTGGAAGCGCACAACTGTATAAGATATCTATGTTACAACATTATTATTACAACAAATTATTATAATTTCCCTTCACTGGACAAGGGGCCCAAACCTGTTACAGCATGACAATGCCCCTATGCACAAAACATAGTTCATGAAAACATGGTTTTCCAAGTGTGGAATGGAAAAACTCAAGTGTCCTGCACAGAGCCCTGACCTCAACCCCACTGAACACCTTTGGGATGAACTGGAACGCTTACTGCAGCCCAATTCTCCTAACCCAACATCAGTGGCTGACCTCACTAATGCTCTTGTGGCAGAATGAACACAAATCCCCACAGCCACGCTCCAAAATCTAGCGCAACGCCTTCCCAGAAGAGTGTAGGTTATTATAACGGCAAAGAGGGATGAAATCTGGAATGAGATGTTCACAATATACATATGGGAGTAATGATCGGGTGTTCCACAAACTTTTGGTCGTAGAGTATACATTAACAGTTTTAACTCACTGTCCTTTGGGGATAGAGTGTGACTGTTGGTTGATACTGCTGGGTCCAGCCTATTGTAAATGCTACATACACTATGTTTATGAGAAGGTATGTGGAGAAAAGGTGAGTTACCTAGATGCAACTGACATTGCATATTTGTTAGTTACAGGTACAAACATTACACTACATACAAACATATAACACAATTTGACCATATTCAAGGGTATGTCTGCCTGTGTGAATTGTCACCAGTAGATGGTATATCCCAGGTTAAATATCCCAGTCAGATTCAACCACACCACATCAGCCTTTGCTTTAATAATCTCTAAATGTGTTTTGAATTGACATTGGTAATCATGTGTGTTGCAACAAAAAAAGGTCTTTGTACTTATAGATCTGTTCTTTGTGTCCTTTTCTCTTGGATGTCCATTTCCACATGTAAAGTAACTTGCATTGTTTGCTTGCTCTGAGCTAGGATTTAAAGCCTGTTCTCTTACTTGGGTACCTGCTTTTGCATGCATCTTATGACTGTATATTGCTGCAGCATGTTGGTTTGAAACTTTACAGGCATTTAACACATACATTCAGAACTTGGGGTTGCCTCCATCTGGTTCGTCCAGTTTCATTTTTACTAGTTTGCACACAGGCTAAACTTGCACCAAATCACTTCCACTTCTGACTGTTTGTGTATAAGGTGTATAAGTTAGTCTATTTCTAAGCCAATGCTTTTCTTAAAAAAAAAAAAAAAAAAATTTAAAACAGCTTTCTTAACTTTTACAGTTGTGATATGGGCCCATCATATGTACCCATCATAAGTTATGTACATAAAAATATAGGTTATTGCTATATACAGTAGGTACTTACTTAATAAAGTTAGATGTTAACAGTTAAAAACAGTTAGAGGTATTAGAGAAAGATCAATACTGTGCCATCCAAAATTATTGGGAACTTTCATGAAAATGAGCAAAAGCAAAAATATATAATATATAAAAAGAATAACATAAGCAATAAGTAACACTGTTTAGTTGTATTGTATTTCTAAAACAGAGAATTTTTTTTAGAGTAGTATACCTGTATTTTGTTTCAACAAAACACTGGTTATAAAATATGCTTGCCCTGAAAAGGATAACAGCTGTGAGTCTCTTCAGGTATTGTTTAAAAAAAAAAAAAAATAGGAGACATTTGTAGAGGGTATAATTTTAAAGCTGCTTTATTTATATATATATATATATATATATATATATATATATATATATATATATATATATATATATATATAGGCTTGTGCATTCAATACAGAGCACAGATTTTGTGTAGGGGTCAAATCTGGAGACTAAGAGGTTATTGCAAAACACTGATTTTGCAATACGCTGTTGATTTGAAAGTATGTTTGGCTCTATGACCATGTCTGAATGACCTGGCAGAGGCAACCAGGTTTTGAGCTGAAATATTAGCATGAAGATTCCATAAGTTCACAATGCCATCTGTCTTCACAAGAGCTCCTGAACCACCACCCACATGACCCCCAAAGAACTAATCCACCGCCATATTTTACAATGGGGCTCAGTTGTATTTCATTCTATGCAGTCACACAAGGCCCAATGCTTATTGTAGTTCTAATGACTCCAATAATGACTGGAGAAATTTGTGGTGCCTATTGGGTGGTAGGCATGTGACAAATGGACTAAATATCTAAGAATCCAGAAATCCATTGGAATTTTACATGTGTGCAATCCTCATATCAACCTCATACCCCAAAAAAACAGGACATGGTTAAAGGCAATGGCGGAGTTTCTATTTATTTTAGTCATTTTTGCTCATTTTATGAAGGGTTCTGAAGGGCGTGGTAGATTATAGTGTGTTATTTGAATAAACCTGCACAGTTCATTTGGCACCACTGAGCACTTATGTAAAAAGTCTACTTGCAAGTTTTCCCTGTGCATCCAATTCATTTCAGTTTAGAGCACTAGCCTGTTCATATGATGCATAACAAAGTGATTAAATGAAAAAAAGATCCTAAACAAATTTCTCAGCCATTTAACACATTCATGAGGAACTTGGGATTGTCTCCATCTGTTTGATTCTATATAATTTCCATAAATTGCACACAGACTAAACTTTGCATCAACAAATTGTTTCAATTAATGAGATTGAGGAAAATATTATGGTTCGAGCCAACACCAACTCTATTGTTTCCAGAACAGTTCTAAGGCATGAAGCACCTCAGCCACACTTGGAAATTCTACAGCCAATTAACCTGGAGTTATTGGTTAAACGCAATCTGGCCGCCTCCTGGTTCACAAAAATCCCTGGAGTAGAGGTCAAAGGATTGCTAAAATCCATGAATGTAAGTTTAAGTTCCACCTATTCTTTGTTTATGTTAATGTTTTCATTCATGTTAACATGGATTGAAAGACTTCTACCTATGAATGAAATTTCATTTCAAAAAGATAGTTTGAACTACAGAAAGTGCCTAATAGCAGAAAATATTTTTCTTACGATAAGTTGTTTTTCTTGGTCTTCTAGATCACTATCAGCTGTGAAGACCTTTGTGTTCTGATGAGGATTCTAGCAGAAAACATTGAAGAAGGTAACAGGATGGCATCTTCTGATACAAAGAATCCCACAGTTGAAGGTAAAAATGCACCTACTGCTCTATTAACAGAATTATCATAATCACCCTCCTGTACAGATTTCATAAATATTCCTTCCCTATATTTATTGTATAGATAAACCTGAAACAAATGAAGAACTCAAAGAGACTGTGGAGGCAGAAAGCCACTCAGCAATTACCAGTGGAAACGTCAGTGAAAATGTTGTCAGTGTTCTCCTCAAGTTTGAAATTATGGAGGTACAGCAACAGATCTAACTGAGCTCACATGGTTGACTATCTTTTAGCTGGATGCCCTTTCATCCAGAGTTTAAGCAAAATTATAATTTTTTTGTGCAGGTTCTGCTGACTCTGAGTAAGCCAAAGAATGGCTTTGATTGTCCATTTTTGGTCTTGCATGCAGCTGAGCTTGGAATTGACACCAAGGTTCACAAATTTGACATGCTGGCCACCACATACATCAAGACCTTATCTGTGAAGTGCCCGGATATTCCAGGTTTGTAGAACGCGATAAAATTTAACTTTACTGAATTCTTTTCAATATTACATCTAAATTTAACTCATGTCTGTGTGTTGGCAAGTTTTGCACATGTGTGTATTAGTGGTGTAACTCAATGCCACATAATTTTTTAAATGAACCCTACCACTATACCCCCAAACACACTGGAAAACACTGGAGGGCAAAAACAGAGTTACGAAGGTGTCAGCATAGTGTGAATTCTGGTTCTAACAATTCCTCAACCTCAGCTACATCACAGAAGTTCATAACTGGTCTCAACTAGAGATACGAAGGAATGTTTTATTTATACCTGCCAAATTTAATTGTTTCTATTTTCCAAAATATAAACAAACTAATAGCCTAATTTCAACCACCATGACCCTAGTGGTTATTAAGTGTGAACCTTGTGTTGGGTGTTCACCTGCCCTGATCAGTGATCTGAGTTGAGTGTTTTATTTGCGACCTGCAATGGGTATGGCAACCACAGTGTCGGTCTTTATATGTGCCTTGGTCACCAAGCAACACAGCAGTATAAAGATATTGCCCAAACATTACATTGGTGTACATATTTAACAAAAGAACACAATTACATGAAAATTGCCATACAAAAATATGAAATAAATGTATCTTAGTAGTTACTGTATCTCTACAAATTACTGCACTTGCATAGTAGTGCTTATGTTTTATATTATGTTTAGGTTTTTTTTTTTATGTAAGCATCTTCTGCATTTTTATCCAGTTTAACAATATTATTGTGTTAGTGTGAATGACATTTTCCAGCTATATCACCCTTTTTTAAAAAGTGGAACATGGACCAAAAATAAAACCTGCAGGTGACCGGAAAATATGGCACCCAGATCACATGATGCAACTAAACTATGAGCAAACTAGCTAGCCTTGCTATGCTCATAAATGCTACCTTTTCTTTTAAACAGCCTCATTATCATTTATACATAAAACACACTGAACATAAATTAGACTTGCCTGCAATGGGCATTGCAACCACAGTGCCAATCTTTACACGTGCAACTAAAGAAACAGACTAATGTTAGTATAGCTCAGATTAAGCTTCAGAAGCATAACTATTGAAATACTGTGTTGTGAAAAAGCCCATTTGGGGCATATTGGTATAAAAATACGCCCATCTGGGGCATATAATTACATGTATTTCAATGGAATAAGAGCAAATGTGGACTATTGAAACACTTATTTGTAGTTTACTGAGCTGTACTTTAATGAGCTACTGTTGCGACTGCATTGAAACGCATATATATAAAGGAGCTGCAATATGCTGACTGACAGGCAGGTGACAACAGACCAATTTAGCAGGAATGTCACCAAATTTTATTTTATACCATTACATAAGTATGATGATATGAACACTGCAGACTTAATGAACATGGTGTTTCTTATTAAGACAAGTAATCTGACCCTTGGTTAAGACACTCCAAGTTGAGCTCCGGTGCATCCTGTTTGCTTTGACTACCATGAGATGTCTCTAGAACATGAGTGGACTGTACCTGTAGCAAATTCAGTTGATTGGACATGATATAGAAAGACACATCTGTGTGTGTAAAGTCTCACAATTCACAGTGCATGTCAGAGAGGTGACCCAGTGGCCACTCCAACAGAGCTTCAGAAATACTCTGCAGAGATGGGAAAACCTGCTAGAAAGACATCTCAGATCTCAGAAATACTATCTATCTATCGTGCCTTTATGGTAGAGTGGCTAGATGGAAGCCACTCCTGAGTAAAAGGCTTGTGCACTCTGAGAGCATGAGGAAAAAAGATTCTCTGGTCTGATGAGACAAAAAAAAAATTAGCACTCTGGATTCAACACCAAGTGCTACATCTGGCAAAAAAACTGGTACCCAACTACCTAATACTATCTCTGCAGTGAAGCATGGTGGTGGCAGCATCATGCTATGGTGGTGCTACTCGGTGGTAGGGAAAGGGAAATTGTCAGAATGATTGATGAAATAAGGATGAATGCATCCAAATACAGAAAGTTCCATGAAGAAAACCTTCTCAAGAGTGCACACAACCTCAGGCTGGGATGAAGGTTCACCTTTTATCACATAAATGAGCCAAATCATACAATCAAGACAATGCTGGAGTGGCTTCAGGACAAGTATCTGAATGTCCTTGAGTGCCCTTTCTACAACCCAGATTTAAGCCCCATAGAATACCTGTGGAGAGACCTGAAGATGGCAGTTCACAAATGCTCCTCATCCAATCTGATTGAGCTTTATAGGATCTTTCAGGAGGTATGGAACTGCCCAAATGCAGGTGTGCAATGCTTATAGAATCTTACCCAAGAAGTCTTGCAGCTGTAATTGTTGCTAAAGGTGCACTGAACAAATATCTATCTAGATATTTATTTGTCAATAGAGGGTATGCATTGACGTCACTTTCCTGTTGGAACATGCCCCCCTTGGCCAGACTGAGTAGCAATACATCCAGCAAAATGGCTTGTTTTAATAGGAGAAGCTGCGAAAACACTAGTATAACTAAAGATTATCAGCTTAAATTAAAGGCAGTTGGACTCGACAGTGACCTTTACAACTTGCCCAAGAACCTGTGTCCATGGACATTTGCATGTGGCCAGAAATCAATTTTCCTGACGTTTATATGTACCTGACTTCGCCGCTGGGGAAATGGACTAAGCAAAGCCTGAAGGCATACAAAAGCCTTGATGCTTGGTAATACTTGAAGCCGGATTTTTTGGAGTAATTAAAGTGACAAGAGCAACAATAAACATTCTGGTTGTATGTGGACAGGTTTATATTTGTATTTTATTATATATTTTTGTCTGGCAAACCGTAAGCTAACTAGTCCTAGTTTGATTGTAGCTAACGCTGCTTCCACTTACTAACGTTATATACAGTATCTCACAAAAGTGAGTACACCCCTCACATTTTTGTAAATATTTGATTATATCTTTTCATGTGACAACACTGAAGAAATGACACTTTGCTACAATGTAAAGTAGTGAGTGTACAGCTTGTATAACAGTGTAAATTTGCTGTCCCCTCAAAATAACTCAATACACAGCCATTAATGTCTAAACCACTGGCAACAAAAGTGAGTATGCCCCTAAGTGCAAATCTCTAAATTGGGCTTAATTAGCCATTTTCCCTCACCGGTGTCATGTGACTTGTTAGTGTTACAAGGTCTCAGGTGTGAATGGGGAGCAGGTGTGTTAAATTTGATGTCATCGCTCTCACACTCCCTCATACTGGTCACTGGAAGTTCAACATGGCACCTCATGGCAAAGAACTCTCTGAGGATCTGAAAAAAATAATTGTTGCTCTACATAAAGATGGCCTAGGCTATAAGAAGATTGCCAAGACCCTGACACTGAGCTGCAGCACGGTGGCCAAGACCATACAGCGGTTTAACAGGACAGGTTCCACTCAGAACAGGCCTCGCCATGGTCGACCAAAGAAGTTGAGTGCACGTGCTCAGCGTCATATCCAGAGGTTGTCTTTGCGGAAATAGATGTATGAGTGCTGCCAGCATCGCTGCAGAGGTTGAAGGGGTGGGGGGTCAGCCTGTCAGTGCTCAGACCATATGCCGCACACTGCATCAAATTGGTCTGCATGGCTGTCGTCCCAGAAGGAAGCCTCTTCTAAAGATGATGCACAAGAAAGCCCGCAAACAGTTTGCTGAAGACAAGCAGACTAAGGACATGGATTACTGGAACCATGTCCTGTGGTCTGATGAGACCAAGATAAACTTATTTGGTTCAGATGGTGTCAAGCATGTGTGGTGGCAACCAGGTGAGGAGTACAAAGACAAGTGTGTCTTGCCTACAGTCAAGCATGGTGGTGGGAGTGTCATGGTCTGGGGCTGCATGAGTGCTGCCGGCACTGGGGAGCTACAGTTCATTGAGGGAACCATGAATGCCAACATGTACTGTGACATACTGAAGCAGAGCATGATCAGTATGCAGTATTCCAGCATGATAAAGACCCCAAACACACCTCCAAGATGACCACTGCCTTGCTAAAGAAGCTGAGGGTGAAGGTGATGGACTGGCCAAGCATGTCTCCAGACCTAAACCCTATTGAGCATCTGTGGGGCATCCTCAAACGGAAGGTGGAGGAGCACAAGGGCTCTAACATCCACCAGCTCCGTGACGTCATCATGGAGGAGTGGAAGAGTCCAGTGGCAACCTGTGAAGCTCTGGTGACTCCATGCCCAAGAGGGTTAAGGCAGTGCTGGAAAATAATGGTGGCCACACAAAATATTGACACTTTGGGCCCAATTTGGACATTTTCACTTAGGGGTGTACTCACTTTTGTTGCCAGCGGTTTAGACATTAATGGCTGTGTGTTGAGTTATTTTGAGGAGACAGCAAATTTACACTGTTACACAAGCTGTACACTCACTACTTTACATTGTAGCAAAGTGTCATTTCTTCAGTGTTGTCACATGAAAAGATATACTCACTTTTGTGAGATACTGTATTTGTTAAGGTAAAACACATTCAGATAATGAATGGCCCCATCAATGGAAATAGGCAGCATTTAAAAAGAAATAAGTAACAAATTATTCATCATTGTACAACATGAATAGCACATGCCAAAAGAACTTACACTTAAACTGCTCGACTTAGTAAAAAAAAAAAAAAAAAAAAAGGAGTGAAAAGTTTTTTAGCACTCTGTAAAAAGATAGCTATTAATTCTTGTTGAATCTGTTAGCACAGTTGATCACACAACAGCTTTTTCCCATTTTTAGATGCGTTTTTTTCCCCTGTGTTTTCATGGAATTCACACTGTACACTAATACTGCCACTCGGTCTTTTTGCCATTCAGTGGGCGTGACTGTGGCGAGTTCCGGTTGCTGTGACGTCATGTGCATAACCTTTATGTAGCCAAGAAGGCTCGCCTTTCATTAGGGGGCCAAGTACGGAAGGCCCCCTTATAATGCATAAGCACCCTTTACGGTTTTCATTTAATATCTGTTGATATTTGATCAAGTCCATGATGCCATATATCCTAACAAAATGTCCAGGTCCTCTGGCAGAAAAACAGCCCCAAAACATTAAAGAACCACCACCGTATTAAACCGTGGGCATGAGGTACTTTTCCATATGTCTACCTCTCTGTGTGCACCAAAACCACCTCTGGTGTTTATTACCAAAAAGCTCTATTTTGGTTTCATCTGACCATAGAACCCGATCCCATTTGAAGTTCCAGTAGTGTCTGGCAAACTGAAGACTCGAGTTTGTTTTTGGATGAGAGTAGAGGCTTTTTTCTTGAAACCCTTCCAAACAACTTGTGGTGATGTAGGTGACTTCGGATTGTAGTTTTGGAGACTTTCTGACCCCAAGACACAACTAACTTCTGCAATTCTCCAGCTGTGATCCTTGGAGATTTTTTGGTCACTCGAAGCGTCCTCTTCACAGTGGGTTGAGACGATATAGACCCACGTCCAATTCCAGGTTTATTCATAACATTTCCAGTAGACTGGAACTTCTTAATTATTGCCCTGATGGTGGAAATGGGCATTTTCAATGCTTCTGCTATTTTCGTATAACCACTTCCCATTTTGTGAAGCCCAACCAACCTTTTGCCGCACATCACAGCTATATTCCTTGGTCTTACCCATTGTTATGAATGACTAAGGGAATTTGGCCTATGTGTTACTTCATTTTTATACCCCTGTGAAACAGGAAGTCTTGGTTGAACAATTTCCTGTTCCTAATCACCCAGGTGTACTAAAACATGTATGGGAATATACTTCTCTCACACATAACAAACATTTTTTTAAATAGACCTGTGGTTGTTTGCAATTGTTTGATATCCATGAGAGCAGAGTATCTCTGTGAATTTATTTAACAAAAGATCACAATGTTAATCAATAAAGATACATTTTCTCAGTCGTCTTTGCTCATATTTTCCAAGGGTGCCAATATTAGTGGAGGGCACTGTAGGGTGCCAATACTTGTAGAATTGATTAGATGGATAGGATGCCAGTACTTGTAGATTTAGATAGGGTGGCATTACTTCTAAACTTGGCTAGATAGATAGGCTACCAATACTTTCAGAGTTAGATTAGCTAGGGTACCAATATTTGTAGAGTTGAATAGATAGAGATAGATAGATGGAGAGAGAGAAGAGAGAGATGAGGTGAGCATCTCTGTTACAGGTACATTGACAGACTGAGAGGGACAGAAGAGGGGCTTCAGGCCGTGTTGAACATTCCATTGTGTACTGTAAGTGTATTAGAGTTTTTGGGATATTTGATTGTCTGTTGCAGGAAAACCGTAAGTCTGATCAGTTCGAAAAAGTGATGTTAGAAAAGCATGATCAGCCTGAACAGCCTGAAGGACTGTGCTGAGTTTGGTGCATGTAGCATGAAAGCTCTGGTAGGAGTATCGTTTACAAATTTTTGGTAGAAGAAGAAGAAGAAGCTTATAATGCAGAACTGTATGTTGGCTTGACATATAACCTTCTGTAAGCTATATCAGATGTGGCTAGAGCATACTATGGTATTGGACATCACCTCCGCTAATTTACACACCTCTGCAATGTTAACTCCAGACTGACAAAGGCGTGTATCTTTAGCTCCTACATGGATAACTAAAGTAAGAAGTGAAGGGGTGGCAAAAAGGCAAAGTGAAATATACAACAAAGGAAAATGAAAGCACAGAAATTACTGATGATTAAAAAAAAAGTTTATTTTCAACGCTGACACAGGTGAGAATCTTCTGGCAAACTATAAACTTTTTTAGATTGAGAGTTTTATAGATTGAGTGTTTAAGATCTTCCTTGCAATAAAAAATAGGGAGTTGTCTTTGGTCCTATTCATTAATTGATATAGAGCAGGTGAGTTAAAGTTGGAACTCTGTAAAGGTACACTATATGACCAAAGGTATGTGGACGCCTGACAATCACACATGAAGGACATCCCATTCCAAACAGCCTCCACTCGGGAGGCTGGGGAAGACGTTCTACAAGATTTTATAGTGTGTCTGTAGGCATTTTGTGCCCATTCAGTCAAAAGAGCATTTGTGAGATCAGGCACTGATGTTGAATGAGAAGGCCTGCTCACAGTTCACGTTCAAAATCATCCCAAAGGTGTTCAGTTGGGTTGAGGTCAGGGGTCGCTGCAGGCCACTGGAGTTCTTCCAAACCAAACTCATCAAATCATGTCTTTATGGGCCTCGTTTGTGCACAGGGTCATTGTCAGGCTGGAACAGGAAAGGGCCTTCCCCAAACTGTTGCCACAATGTTTGAAGCATACAAAATGAAACCCTTCACTGGAACTAAGGGGCCCAAACATGGAAAAGCAACACCATTATCCCTCCACTACCTAACTTTAATGTTGGCACTATGCATTCCAGTAGGTAGTGTTGCCTTGGCATCAAACAAATCTAGTTTCCACTGCTCTTGTGCTGGCATGCTCTACACCACTCCAGTTAATGCTTGGCATTGTGCATAGTGATCTTAGGCTTTTGTGCAGCTGCTCGGTCTTGGAAACCCATTTCATGAAGCTCCCGATGCATAGGTATTGTGCTGATGTGAGTGATGCAGTAGAGCATAGGCGAATTTTACATGCTATGTGCTTCAGCACTCTGCAGCCCTGCTCTGTATATTTGAATGGTCTACTGCTTCATGGCTGAGCTCCTGTTGTTGCTCCTAGACACTTCACAGCACTTCACAAAACTTACATTTGAATAGGGCAGATTTAGCCTGGCAGAAATTTCAAGAGCAGACTTGTGGCAAAGGTGGCATCCTACAAAGGTGCCACATTTAAGTCACTGAGCTCTTCAGTAACCCATTAAACTTTTAATGCTTGTCTATGGAGATTGCATGGCTGTGTACATGATTTTATGTACCTGTTAGCAGTTGGTATGGCTGAAACACCCAAACTAGTTAATTAGTTAAACTTAGTTAATTAAAATTAGTTAATTAACTATAATTAGTTGGGGTGTCCACATACCTTTGGCCATAGAATGTATTTTTGTACACAGATTTCTCAGTTTCAACTGTTTATTGCTTAGAAATAAGACTCAAATCCTTAGGAACAGAAAACTGTTGTCCAAAGTCTTACTCAGTAATCCAGTTTTGAAAAAATGTTCATTACTGTGTTTAAAACACAACCATTCCACTTGAATTTATGATTTAAATTACATCTGAAAATAAAGTGTTTTGTTTTACACAGTTGTCATTCATACCTTTTTGTTTTGTTTTTTTGTTTCTGTGTGTGTGTGTGTGTGTGTGTGTGTACTGATGTCATTACTTTGAAGGTTACAACAGCATATTTTTTTCCCAAGTCTAAATTATTGATGTCAGGAATCAACAGTAATAATGTCTCTCTTTTCTACTGTTCTAGCTTTACATGATGAGCCTCTATGCATCCTCAGCTCCTCAGCAAAACAGGGGGCTGAACTCCTCAAAGTAGAATATTTTAAGGTATAGATTATTTTTACCCTCTGTGTTACTCTATATTCCTCTCTTATTGTTTTGATTTTGAACTTTTACTTAGCATTGAATTGACCTCTAGGTTCTGAGCATTTTACCCTAGAATCTTCAGATTACCTTGCATCATGCAAAAATAATCTAAGGCAATAAGGCACTGCTTATCTGTTATGAAATTGTGGCAGAATAGCAGAAGTCCCTATTAAAACCCAAATAACCGCCAAATCACTATATATTACAAAATGTATTAAACACCAGTATTATATATTCATTTGACTTTATTATTTACATATACTGTATTAAGGACAACTGTGTAATTATTTTAGTATTGTACTCATTATTACATGATTACAATGAAAATGATTGGCATGTTTGTGTTGTGCCATTTTAAACGTATGATTTGTCCTACAGGCTAAGCGTGATGGGCCTAATTTTTCTACCATTTTCGAGAATACAGAACAAAAGATGAATGTATGTATACATTGTTTAAATTATATTGTATTAATTTTTTTATAGTTTCATTATGTTTTATTGACTTACACTACCGGTGAAAAGTTTGGAGACACTTGACTGAAATGTTTCTCATGATCTTAAAAACCTTTTGATCTGAAGGTGTATGATTAAATGTTTGAAATCAGTGCTGTAGACAAAATTATAATTGTGCCAACATTTTCATTTCTTTCTTTAGAAAACTAACATTTTATTTACAAAAAAAATCTTTTATTAAACAGATGACTTGAACAGAAATATTCCAAAAAGCATAAGATCAGTGTCCGGCGTAGGTGTGAACTCCTGTAATACTGTTTAAAAAGTATCTCAGGGAAGTTCCTCAAGAAATCGCTCGGGAAAACGCCAAGAATACATTTCTGGAAATTCTAGGTAAAAAGGGCGTCAACTTTGAAGATGCTAAAATGCAAAATGATTTTTTATTTATTTAGGATTTTTTAAATAAATAAATAAAGAATGAGTGTGTCTAAACTTCTGACCGGTAGTGTAGATAAGTAATTAATTTTAATGTGTACTGTGTTTTTATTCGAACATCTATATATGTGTGTGTGTGTGTGTGTGTGTGTGTGTGTGTAGATTATGTTCTCCTCTCTGGACCTAACTCTGCATACTGAGGCTCTTCTTTCTATCATGGACTTCCTGTCTACTATACTGTCCTGTAGTAGTGTGTCCTCACCTGAGAGAGAGATCAAGATTAACGAAGAAACAAAAACTACCCCAGCCAAATCCAGTAAGAGTGCATGCAAAATTTACATACTTCTATTGATGTACTCATTACAGACTCAATTGAATTCATATCTTGTCTCTAAAGCAATCAGCCCAGGCCTTAAACTGACCCTAATTTGAACTTTTTATGGGGAAAGGAAATAGCTTACCTAGTACTGTTTTAAGCAACAAAAAAAATGCAGATTAATGGGATATAACTATAATTTTTGCAATAACCCTTAGAAGTCCACTCCATGTTTATTGACACTCTCTAAAAATGAGCAAACATGAATAACAATGAGTGATTTCTTTTGGGGTTTTTTATTTATTATTATTATTTTTTTTTTTTTTAGTTTTTTAAGTTCCCTGAGATTTTTGCATGCAAAGAGGATAATGAAGATTTTGCCACCT
This sequence comes from Ictalurus furcatus, assembly GCF_023375685.1. NCBI lineage: Eukaryota > Metazoa > Chordata > Actinopteri > Siluriformes > Ictaluridae > Ictalurus > Ictalurus furcatus. The sequence goes on along the minus strand of NC_071264.1, from coordinate 3,235,726 downwards.
CACATGCCTAGAACATTTTATCCTTTCATAACTGTCACAGTCCAAAACATCTGTATTTTTTTCAGCCCCATCTTTTGTCGGAACAGTTTCAGTGGACCGCCCACAATAGAACCGAAAATAAATTCTACCTGACTAATCCAAGGAACTCCTACAGTGTTTCTCAAATTGCAAATAACAAAAATGGAGTTACCTCTTTTCATCCATTACCAAAATTAAAAAAAAAAAAGTAGTTGTAAAGTGACGTTTATTTATGCAATATTGAAGTAATTTTTTTTCAGCAGATGCATGACTTCACAGTTCAGTCACTGAGGCTAGAAGGAGTCAGGGTCAGGTACTATAGTGGTATAAGATGTACAGTGAGAGGAAATAAGTATTTATACACTTTTGTGTTTATTTAATATACTTCCGGCACATACAGTCAGGTCTTACTTCAAAAGTGTATCATAATCATAAATTAAATTGTCTATGACTGCCTGATGTCTGGAACCCATGGACATCACCAGACACTGGATTTCTTTCCTGGTGAGGCTCTGGCAGGCATTTACTGCAGTTTGTCTTAATTTTCTTCCTGTTCTTGGGGCATTTTTCCTTCAGTTTTGCCTTCAGCAAGTGAAATGGATCCTTAATTGGATTCAGGTCAGGTGGATGACTTGCCCTTTTCAAAACATTCCGCTGCTTTGGCTTAAAAAAAGTCTTGGGTTGCTTTTGAAGTATGCTTTATGTCAGTGTCCATCTGCACTTTGAAGCACTATCCAATGAGTTTTGAAGCATTTGACTCAATCTAAACAGATAAGGTAGCCCTGTACACTTCAGAATTCATCCTGCAACTTTTGTCATTATCAATAAATACAAGGGAACTTTTGCATTGGCAGCCAAACATACATACATAGATGACGTGGTGTTTTTTGGATCATAAGCAGTTCCTTACTTTATTCATGTTCTTCACATCCCATCAATCTGGTCATCTTCATCTCATCTATCCATAGGATGTTGATCTAGAAATGTTTTTGGCTAACTCTAATCTGGTCTTCCACTTTTGCATCTTGTGATAAACCCTCTGAATTAACTCTGGGTTTACTTTTTAAACATATGTTTGTTTAAGCTTATGAATATACTCTATGGCCAAAAGTATGTGGACAACTGACCATCACACCCACATGAGCCTTGTCTTTATGGACCTCACTCTGTGAACTTTGTCATACTGGAACAGGCTAGGCCACTTAGTCCCAGTGAAGGAAACTTGCAATTCTACAGCATACAAAGACATTCTGGACAATTTTACGCCTCCAACATTGTGGCAACAATTTGGGAATGTCAAGTGTCCATATAGCTTATAGTATATAGAGTAATTAGCAGCTAGGTGTTACTAGTGAAATGCAAAAGATTAGTCAGTAATCTAAAAGTTTGACTACTTTTACAAAAGCAGATCATTTGTTTGGTGTTCTGGAGCACTCAGGTCTACATCATGCCAAGAAGAAAGGACATCAGCCATGACCTCAGGGAAGCAATTGTTGCTGCTCATCATTCTAGGAAGGGTTATAAATCTCCAAACGATTTGAAATTCAACATTCTACAGTGAGAAGGATTGTTTACAAGTGGAGAGCCTTCAAGACAGTTGCCGGTCTTTCCAGGAGTGGGTGTCCCAACAAATTCAGTCCAAGCATATATAGTAAGCTCAAAGTATATAAAAAGCCAAAAGACATTACGTGTGTAAATTTGAAGTGGATATACAGTCCACTCAGAAAGTATTTGAACAGCTAACCATTGAAGATATTTGGGTTTGAGATTAAAAAAAAAAAAAATGAATATGAGATGATAGATCAGAATTTCAACTTTCATTTCCTGATAATCTAGATGTGTTAAACAACTTTGGTAGCACAGCACCCAATTTTTAGGTGAGTAAAAGTGTAGGAACAGTCTTAAAATAAAGTGAATAACAATTAATGTTTGGTTGCATATCCCTAGTTGCATTAAGCCAGTGATCCACTTGTACCAGGTACTGCAGTTTCCTTTAGTTCTTGTTTGTTTTGGGGAGTTTCTCCCTTCAGTCTCCTTTTCAGGAGGTGAAATGCATGCAAAGTTGGGTTAAGGTCTGGTGATTGGCAGTTGAAAACCTATACCCCCTGCCCCCCAGTGAAATTCTTTGTTGTGTTGGCAGTGCTATTGATAAAGTTCCTCCAAATTAGATCGGACGCAATTCATTCTGCTGCTACCATCATTAGCTACATCGTCAATAAACACTAGTGAGCCAGTTCCAGAAGCAGCCGTGCAAGCCCAGCCACTACTTCCACCATGCTTGATGAGCTTGTATGTCTAATGTTATGTTTTCAAACCAGGAGTAGACATTCAGAGCTATTCATTCTATAAACAATCAATTTAACAGGCCACAACTAGGCAGCAAGCAGTCACGTGTTCCAATATTTTTGATCACTTGAAAAAATGGGTGGGATAAAACAAAAATTGCCATGTTTTAAATTATTTAACACATCTAGATGTAAATATGAGTAAAATGTAAGCTGAAATTCTGACCTATGATCTCATATTCATCTTTTGATCTCAAACACAAATGTCTTCAATGTATATAGAAAACAATAGAATTGGCCTTGCTGTTCCAATACTTTCAGAAGGGACTGTACCTGAGGGCACTCTGGGACATAAAGTGGTCCGCCACTCCACTGTCAACAAATGTGAGTGAACATGTGAGAGTGGGGTTGGGGGTGAGGGGGCGAGGGGGCAGTGGAGAGACTGGTCAGTTTCAAGTACTTTCACATCACACAGGACCTGTGTTGGTCCTGTCACAGTAACACCCTGGTGAAAAAGGCCCATCAGCGTCTTTACCATTTTAGATGCTTTTAGGGACTTTAAACTGGCCTCTAAGGTGCTAAGGAACTTTTACACCTGCACCATTGAGAGCATCCTGATGGGAAGCATCACAGCCTGGTTTGGGAACAGTAGGATAAGTGGGCACGCCAGAGGGTTGTGCGATCAGTCTATCTACAGCAGGCGGTACTGGACCAAGGCCAGAAAGATAGTGAAGGACTTCAGCCATCTGAACAACAGACTCTTCTCTCTGTTGTAGTGAGGGAATGCTTCCACTCCCTGAAGCCCAACACATAGAATGATGTGGAGCTTCTTTCCATAGGCCTTTCAGACCCTCATCCAGGACAACATCTAGGACTAGAGCTTGGACCCCCCTACAGGCCTGTAGAGCCATAGCACTCTGCAGCCTTTGCCTAGTTTCTCATTGAAGTTAAGTAAGGTTGAGCCTGGTTAGTACCTGGATGGGAGACCACCTGGTGAAAACTAAAGACCTGTTCATAACAGGATGTTTTTTCAGCAAGTCAAACGGTCTGTTTAACACCCTGTGTCTAAATCAATGGCTGTCAATTGGAGTGTTCGTACCCACACGTAATCCGCATTGCGTCAAAGCGTAAAAATTATTCTTTAACGTCTCTGGGTTCTTTTTTAGAACTTTCATTGTAACCAGCAGAGCAACTGATTAGATTTTAGAATGGATCCAAACAGGGTCAAGGTCACAGCAAAGTCCAATGTCTGAAATAGTTTTTCTTTAATTGGTTCCCATTTGAAGTATATATTAAAGGCATACAAATTAGTAGACATGGCATCACTTGATTCCACTGGTGTCAAGATCTTATAGTTTACATATCTGTGAGAAGGAACCCTCCTAAGCTACATGTAGCAGTGACATTCCTCTGTCCATCTTGCACTTAAATAATGTCACTTTCTGAGGTCCTTTTCAGGGTACAGGCTTATGACCTGAATATTCAATTATATAAAAATGAATTAAAATCAGTATCAAAACCAGTGTTCTGGAAGGATGACAGTTTGTTTGTATTTCTTAATTGTTTGAAATGTGTTTTTGAGAGAACATGCTATTATATTAAAATGTCTTATGAATATATTTGTTAATGCAAAGGATAAATCCAGTTTTTTAACGGGAAGATTTGAGTCATTGTGTTTTTTTGCCCATTGTCTTGAAGTGTGCCAGTAATTATGGAGTTGACTGATTACTGATTACATTTTAACGTGTACATACATGAAGCAGCATTTTTATTACTCTTTCATCTACAGTGAGGTCCCATTATGAAGATGACATCACTGATTTGAAAATCCTTGTGCAGCTAGGAGCCTTCAACGTGTTACTATGTGATCAGCACTGCAACATTGCTGACATGAAGATTCGGGGTCAGATTTATATAATTTTGTACCAGTTGCATCTATTGTATCCAAAGGTTGATCAATATTTGAGAACTGGATGAATGTCTGATTACTGTTTACCCAACTTATCAGCTATGATTGCAGTGCCACTAAACATTCATTAAATGTTTCTTAAACACCCCTCTAGATCTACATGGGTCTCTCTTGATGAAGGAAAGTGAAACACACATGTCTGCTAGACTGCGTGATTTTGTTGTCATTAATGCTGACCAAAAAGCAGTCCACAAAAAGGCAAGTCAACTGTGCTAATGCCTAATTTTCTATAGACACATTATACAGTACAGCTATCAGTAGAATCTAAAGTTTTATGCAATTTTGTTCACCATGTATTTGTGTTTTTCCTAGGTTGTCTCTATTGTGGATGATGAAGTGTTCAGCTTTAATATGAGTCTAACCCCTAAAGCCACAGAAGGAGAGGGATACAAAGACACCTCCAAGGTAGATGGAAAGGTCAAGCTCAATGTGGGCTGCATTCAACTAGTCTATCTGCAGAAGTTTGTCATGACATTGGTGGTAAGTTTGAACCTTAAACATACACTTACTGGCTAAACAATTCACAATTATTGTATAAAATTCACAGATGATTACACAGATTATTAAGATTTTTTTGTTTGTTTGTTAAAGAGTTGTTCATAAAAATAGTATTGTTCACCGAAATATTTTGCCATGATTAGGACGGTTGGTGTAGAATGTTCCAAAGAGCAAATTGAGTCCCATTAATTCTGATTCTTTCTGAATGTATCCATGTAGAAATTCAGTAATAGCTTTCAAATGGCTAAGGAGGCTTTAAGTGTGGCCACCGCACAGGCAGCGGAAAAAGCAGTCTCCAGTGTAAGGGACTTTGCTCAGAAGAGTTTCAGAATCTCCATGGACATTAGACTAAAGGCCCCACTCATCATCATCCCTCAGTCATCCATGTCTTATAATGCTGTGGAGGTTGACTTGGGTCTCATCACTGTGAGGAACAGCTTCTCTCTGCTTCCAGTAGAGAATTGTCCACTACCTGCTGTCATAGATAACATTGACTTGGAGCTAACCCAGCTTAAGCTGGCCAGGTGAAAACTGTTCTAAAAGTATCAGTTATTTTTAAGGTTTTTGTGGTCTATTGGTATAGTTTGTGTGTTTGCTGTAATTTTGTAATATGGTATGGGTTTTCTAATAATCTTAGAATCTTTATGGAGGAAGACGTAAATAAGCCTAGTTCTAAGCTCCTACAACCAGTGAACCTGGTGCTGTCAGTCAAACGTAACCTTGCCGCTACGTGGTACCATAAGATGGCTGCCCTTGAGGTAGATGGAGATCTGAAGCCCATGGAAGTGAGTCCTTATTTTCCTCCTGTAAATATCTGCTAGAAAATTTCTAATGTAGTTGAACTACATTATACATGATATTTTGTCATGTTGCATGGATGGTCATTTTATGATTATTAGATTTAGTTTATTACTTTTAAAGTTCCTGTCAGACAGTGCTAAAAGATCCTTTCATATTTTGTTGCAGGTAGCTTTGAGTCAGGATGACCTGGTTCTCTTATTGAATATTCTGATGGAAAACATTGGAGAGGCCAGCAGCATTCAGCCATACATCAGCCCAGATCCAGGAATAAAACAGGCAAATGTGCCCGTCAGATCTACACATAATGGTAACAGATACACAGCTTCTTATAAAATAGTCTTAACTTTTTTTTTTTTTTTTTTAAAAAGGGCTTTTAATGTTCTTCCATGTCTCTAAGCAAAGCCCACATATGTGGCAAACTTCTGAATACTGTACTGTCTGTGCATGTTTGTAGTCTCTGAGAATGTTGTAGGACAGCCAGAGAGCAAATCAGCAGAGTATGAACTGATGGAGACTGTGAAATTCAATTTTAATGTTGAGTCACTTGGTCTAGTATTGTACAACAACGATCCCACACAGGTGTGTTTTCCTATTAATCACAACCCATGTTTATATTCTTTCATTTGTACCATCATGAGTGATTCTCTCTCTCTCTCTCTCTCTCTCTCTCTCTCTCTCTCTCTCACACTCACACTCACACACACACACACACACACACACACACACACACACCTGTGTGTAGCCTGGTGTGCATCAGGAGAGTTTGTGTTTAGGGGAGTTTATGCTACATAAGATAACTGCTTCTGGTAAGTTGTTCAATGACAGCAGTCTGGAGGTTTCTAGTATTCTCACCACCTGCACCCTAGATGACAGGAGGAGCAGCCTTGAGCGAATCACATCCAGGTAACACAGATCTACTTGTATACAACCCACATGCCTTTTAAAGTAACCAGTCACATAATGTGCTGTATTTTACAAGATGACATTTCTGACTCACATTTCTTTACATTATTAACCTTATCCAGGATAGAAATAAATAAGTTATTATTTTTCTTAGATTTTCAGTGACTCTTTGTCTGCTTTGTGTGAGTATCTTTATACCTCTTTGATGCTCAGAATGCTGGGAAAGCGTGATGACAGCTCAGATGCCATGATTGACTTGACATACTCACAGAACAGAGATGAATGCTCTGTGGTAGCTGTGTTCCAGAAACTGTATCTCTGTGCCAGCATGGAGTTTCTCATGGCTGTGGCTGACTTCTTCATCCAGGCTCTGGCCAAGTCCCAGGGCACAGTGTCAGACAAACCAAGACCACTCCCACTCAAACAGATCTCAGAGCAAAAGGGCCAGGGTGAACTGAATGCAGGTACAGGAAGTTCACAGAATAATTAACTTTACACTATTTCCCACACTGCATTTACTGTTTGTATTTTGCATTTGAATAACACCTGAGATTGAGGTTGACTGGGAGAATTTGTACCAAGGTTCTACAGTTGAGTTTCTTTTAGTCCTATCAGCAATCATAAGAAATAGAAGTTTAATGTTGTGTGTTCTTAGTAATTCCTGTGTATATTTTCATTATTTCATATGCTGAAAGAAGTGTATTGAAATTCTCTTAGTTCAGAAAGACCTATGTTTGTGTTTTGGTGATTGTAGCCACAGCCCAGAGGACCAAACTGCATGCCATTGTGGTAGATCCGGAGGTGGTGTTTGTGGCAAATCTAATGAAGGCAGACGCTCCTGCTTTAGTGGCTTCTTTCCAGTGTGACTTCAGTCTGCTCTCTGAGGAGGCAGCTCAGGTCATGAAAGTCAACCTTAAGGGTCTCAAAATTCTTGCCTGCCCATTCATAAGGAATAAGGACAGCAAGGCCGTAACCACTGTAAATTTTTGATTTGTTGTTTAACTGTTTTGTTAAAGTGTTTATTAATCGGTGTAAAATTCTATTTGTTATAGTATTTTTTTAATATGCTGTATTTTTTCATCAGGTGCTTAGACCATGTTCTGTTGTCCTTGAAACCAGAAATTCAGCCAGTGGTCCACTCAAAGGCTCTGTCACTGTAGATGAAGTAATTGTAAAAGTGAGTAGCACAATGTACTCCTCAAACTCACTTGGATGAGTTTGTCTGGTGCAGAATTGCTTTGAAAAGTTTAGAGCATTTTCCTTTTTGCACAGATCTCACCAATCATCCTCAACACTGTCCTGACCATCACTGCAGCCATGACCCCTAAGCCCAAAGAGGAGGTGGTCAATCAGAAGCCTGTTGATCTGAGCACACTATGGGCTATAAGGGACATCTACACCTGCAACTACTGGTTCCTGGATGTTGAGACTGCAAATGAGATGACTGAGCAATTCCAGGAGGTACACAGCAGCAAAACGGTCCAGACTTTTAGAGCTGAAGTGAAGGTGGTGCAGGTGACTCTGGAGTCTGGCCAGGGCCACCACACAGTTCCCCTGCTGCTGGCCGAGTCTTCACTGTCTGGCTGTGCACAAAATTGGTCTTCTTTGCTCAGTGTGTCTGCAGATATGACGCTAGAGGTGGGTGTGCTTGCATAATCCACTCCAGAATTATTGGGATCCCTCATGAAAATAAGCAACTTGTGCTATATTAATTTTAGTTTAAATCAATATTTTTAAAAACTTTGAAAATGATTTTTTCATTCTGCTTTCAAAATTGACACCCCCACACTTAATATTGTATTATTTATGTTATATTATTAAAGAATAATAGCACTGAATTTCTTTCAGTAATATATAAAATGGTTGGAGAACACTTGTACAGATTGTGGACTATCTGCATGAAAAAGTATAAGGTCTTTAATATTCTTAATGTTGTTTGTTGTTTTAACTATGGATGCATTGATACTGGTACTAGTATTAGGTATCGAACTGATACCATGCTTATTTGTTCTTAGATGCACCAATACCAGTTAAAACCATGAGGTAAGGCTAGTGTACATGATGAACTCATGAGATGAAGTGACAGTGATTTTGGAGATATATAATAATGGCAATCAAAGCGAAGCAGACAGCAAACTCTGCTCTGTGAAAATATCAAGAGGAGGTAGTACAGCATCCTCCTACAATACAAGTAACCTGGTAAAACAACTTAAATTAAAACATCAGGAGTGAGGATCGCTAGTGACACACAACAGCAGAGAAACATAAACTAGTGCTAAATAATATTTTCAGTCATGTCACTAGTTAATACAAAAGGCCATTTCACACACAAAAGACCCAGGGAAATATATTTTTATTTATTTTATTATTTTATTTTACCACTGAATTTGCTATGCTACGATGAGAATCAGTAGCGTCTGACTGATATATGACCAACTTTGAAGAATCTGGGGTAAGCCTACCATTAATTTGCATGTTGATGACATCATGTTGATGATGTAGAGAAAGACTATTAAAAGTATCAGAGTTACAGTCAAATCGATTTGTTAGCCTATTTACACATCCGTTTAAAAATATGATTTTTTTTACACACCAGTCTCTACTTTGTTATAAATATTGTATATAACATATATAAATATATAAATATTGATTTATAATGTTATAATATTTATGATTTATGATTGTTGCTTTAATTCATTCTAATCAGTGCCTTTTAAATGCATTGAACACCAGGCAATTGAGGTCTTCCAATTGTTAAACCTACTTATTATGTTAAAGACTAAACAGTAATAACTCGCTCAAACAAAAACAATAGAGTAAAGCAGTTTATTGTAAATGCATACAGTTTAAAGAATACTCTGAACTAGTGGTTTGACAAATACTGGTATGATGATGTACCAAAAGTAAAGAAAGAAAGAAAAAAGAAAGAAATTTTTAACATTTTAAATTTTTAAATGAAATCAGCATTGGTGTTTAACAGCCTTTTTTACAAGTCTCTAGCCACTGTGGACACAAATTTTATATATATATATATATATATATATATATATATATATATATATATATATATATATATATATATATATATATATATATATAGATAGTACAAAAAGCTGTTAAACACCAATGCTTTTTTCATGGGCACTTACTGTATATGTTATTACGTTTAAAGCTCATTAATCTTTCCTTCCTTTTTATATGTGCAAAAATCAAACATGTCTCCATTGTTCTGTTGGCAGCCAGTACTTGAGCATGCAGGAGTTGTAGTAGATATCTTGCCGTCATCTGACTCCTATGCGCAATCCAGCAAAGGTGTTGTTTTTGTTCGGGTTTTTATAAGGTCCACACAGGTCATGTTAAGTGATTACTGAAGACAGCGGATCTGAAATGGTTCCGGGGCATCTGACATAAAAGCCATTTATCATCAATTTGTTGTTCAAATGGCTTTTATGTCAGTACTCACCATAATGCAGTCACATGGCACACGACTTGGTATATGGGGCTTAGCAATGTGGTCCTGTGGACTCAAACTAGGGGCTTTTAGACATCCATCACAACCTGACCCTGTCACTTAAATCCAAAGCCAAGGGACTCTCAGGAGAGAAACAAGGCCTGTGAAAAGATTTAGCTCCTTGGAAATGGTAAATTTCCAAGAAATTGTAGAATCTCTTTTCAGTGTGCCTGCTTGTAAATATTAGTATCCTAGAAAGTAGGTGGGGCAAGAAAATGGGAGAAGCATTGGCATTTAAAAGCAAACACTACAGCATGTAATGCACATGGAAGAGTTTTAGTTCACCTATTTCATGAAGTATTTACTATATTTACTGTTATTGCTTTTACTTTCATATTTGTAGATAATTATTGGGTGTATATCCTTAGATATGCACACACATACTTTGGTTAAAGTGAGATTATATGGCTGTTTGAACATGCATACTTCCATAAGTGTATCCATGAGTTAATCAAGTAAAACTTTGATGAAGTACAAATGCTGCTGATTAGGAATAAAAATGATAGTATATGATTATACCAAAATTATGATAATCATGGGTTGTCTTGTTAACATAAAGTAACTTATTCACAGTATGTCCTTACTGTTGTGAACTGAGGAGGTTTTCTTGATACATCCCTGTTGTTTCAGGTGAACTATTTTAATGAATCTCATGCCATTTGGGAACCCCTCATAGAGAGAGTTGATGATGGCAAACGCAGATGGAACCTTGGAATTGAGGTATTTTCCATTTAGTGGTTGAATTGTTTAATAACTTGTGCTTGTGTATATTGTGCATGTTGATGTATGTATTTACTTGCTTTTTGAGCTTTTTTTTTTTTTTTTTTTTTTTTGCTGTTGTTCCACTGTGTATTTTTTTTGTTTTGTTTCCTGTTTATTCTGTTTCTGGCTATGCATAGGTAAAGAATAACCCTGTTTGGGATAAGAGTCCTGTTCCTGGTGATGACTTCATAGTGCTGCCTGAATCTTGCACATCCATCAACATCTGCTCCAAAGACACCATGAACATAACATTGTCCAAATGCTGCCTGAATGTCTTTCACAACCTTACCCAGGTGTACATTTGATCTAAAACGAGCAAGATAAATATTACATAGTAAATGTTTTGTTGAATTTTCACATATTGTTATATCCTGTTAACTTGTGTTTGAATGTTAGGCTTTCTCAGAGGGCACTGTCTCCACATTTGATCACTCTCTGAAAGAGAAAGCTCCATTTACTATCCAGAATTCTCTTGGCATTCCACTGATCATCCAGCACAGTGTTAATCTGCGCTTGGCTGTCTCACCATCCCAAAGTAAAGTCCATGAAGTAGGAGTGGGGGAATCTTTGGATTTGGAATATTCTATATTTGATTTTTCAACACGAGTAAAATTGTCAACGCTGCAGAGACAGGAGAGCTGCCTTTTCAACCTTAGCATAGGTATTTGCATCCCCTGCATCATATTCTATAGTACTGTATGAGACACTAAAATATTTTCTTAGAAAACCACTGTCTCTGATTTACACTTAAAGATCTAAAAGACATTAAGTTTGTATTGAAAAGCCAAATTTCTCCTCAAAATCAAATCAGAAATGGGAAGTTGAAATTTCAAATTTGAGTTATTAGAATTGTGCTGTACATTTTTATATTCATTAAGAAAAGATTTTTACACCTGGGAGGAATGAACTGTTGTGAGCAAGCATCAAAAGCTACAAACTTGCTCACAACAAATCTCTAGATCCTCTTGTCAAAACATGTCCTTCAGAAGATAGCCATAACACTGGTTATGAGCAAGGCAAAAGTGGTAAATTTCTGCAGTTTATGAAAAAAAACTTGTTTCTCCAAATTGAAACTCGATGTAATTACTCCAGTTCTCAAAACAGAACTTTACTCTAAATAGCTTTACTAACCTACATCTACTATCCTTTTCCTGTTAGTGGCTCAGCTCAAAGAACACAGCTTCCAACAACCTTTTTGATAGCTCTGTTTGATTTCAGAGCAAACCACAGTATGGAAACTGGGAGCTGCCAACATTTATAGTTTACCAATAACGTTTTCGATTATCTGGTACTGTTGGTATTCACAGAGCCGGAGTATGTGTCCCTCCATTGGGTCTCGTCTTACCAATTTCTCTGTGCCCCCACTCAGAAACAGTTCTCCTGAGGCCCATGCCATGGACTTATGCTCTTATGCCTGGACCTCCTGGAGAATGGCCACAAACTGTGTGCCTGCTACCTTGGTATCAACCTAATCAGCCACAAGCTTTCGAAGAAAGCTCAATTTGCAGTGTGGTGTGGCTGGCACAGTCCACATTGTTGGTAGTGTGCAATCAAACCTGAAGTCCGCCCTGTGTCCCTGGGCTTTTCTTTGGGCCTGTGGCCAAAGAAGCCCTAGGGAAGAGTGTTCAGGTTTTGGAAATACAAAGCCAAAAGAACAAAGTAGACTGGCCATATATTGGTAATACTAGTAGGTTACCAATGGCTGAATCAAAACTTTGATGTCCTCTGAAGGACCACAGGCCTTGTAAGAGTTGCAAGCATACAAAACCATGCACTCAAGGCCCCAACAAACACCCTAACAAACACCTCTTGTCCATGCTGTGGGTGAGCCCTTAAGTGGTGCCACCACTTGAAAAGAATCAGTGATAGGCAGGTGCTGTCAGCAGGATGCTTTGCAGCCAAAAGCACCACCCATTGGGTAGTGACTACATGCAAACTTCCACAACCACCCTTGCGCTATTGCACATCACAGACATCACACTGTTTGAAAGGAAGATGGGAGAGAGCCACAATGTCTGATCCAAGTGCCTTTGAGAATGCAGAATTTGTTGGCTGCAGCCATAGCAGTGGGCTGCTGAGGCAGCTTTATAGAACCACTAAGGTTAAAAAGCACTATATAAGTGCAGACCATTAACCATTTAACTAAGGAGCAGACAAGGATGTGACATCCACCGCCTAGTCAGATGGTCTCTGTTAAGACAGGGCAGCTCCATGTTTTTTTCCCCATGACAGATGAACCAGCCATCCAGTCGAAATAGTAGAGTGTGTACTGGACATAGCAATGAAAGCTTAATGGGGTCCCCACCACGGAACACTGTGAGGTCAATAGAGGGGTGTAACACTCTTTGTTCCCTGCAGATATTGCAGAGAGCCATCGCTTCCGGGTATCGCACCGTGTAGTCCTCAAGAACTAGCACAAAGTGATGCCCGCATGAAATCTAATGGCCCAACGAGGTCCATGCCAATTCTTTCAAAGGGGACCTTGATTAATGAGAGTGGGCACAACTGTGATTTTGGGGTGGCCAAAGGATTCACCAGCTGACATTCGCAACATGCCGCACACCACCTGTGAACATTGATGGCCAATAGAAGTGGGCCATGAGATGGCCCAGTGTTTTAAGTGCCCCCCCATCAGATTATGGTGAGCTGCCTACAGTAATAATTCCCATTGTATCTTCGGAACCAACAACTGGGTCGTTTCTTCCTGCGTGTGAGTGTCCTGCCTCACTTGTTATAGCCTATCCATAATAATTACCAAATAGAGGTTGGAGAGCAGAACATTAGGCTGAATTTGTTGACCATCGATTACTTTCACTTGGTTGAAGGTGTGCTGGAGGCTCTCATCACGCGACTGCTCATTGCGGTATGTCCTGGCTCATATCGGGGCGGCCTGTGGCACATCGGGGAATCGGACCAACGCTCCCATCTCCATCTTGTAACATTGGTCCTGGAAATACCCAGGCTCCTCACAATGCCAGCACAATGGCCCAGGCTTTACTCCCACACTTACGGCTTCGGATTCACCCACCTGGTGGAGAGAAGAGAGATTAAGGATAGAGGGGAGGGACAGCACAGGTTCAGATAGCTGGTCTTGGGGGTATTGTCCTCTGTCTCCATAGAGCAAGTATGGGGAGAAGGTGGGGAGAAGGTGGGGAGAAGGGGGAGAGGTACGAGAGTGAGAGAGAGGAAGAAGGAAGGGGCTTGCCTGCCCCTGGATATGATGCCAAGTGATCCTCTGCCAGCTGGACCACCTTGTCGAGCGACGCCGGATGGCAGCACTGGACCCACTCCGCCGTCCCGTCCGGGCGATGAACTGCTCCAACACCATGAGGTCAATCACGTCCTCTTTGTCTGGCAGGTGTCCCGGAGCTTCTGGGTGAATGCGAACAGGTGGCCAAATTTGCGAAACATCAGTGAACGAATGAACGAATTGCTGACGAGGCCGACTTGTTGCAAAATCGCCCGTTTCAGGTAGTTTTCATTTCGTGTAGTCCGCCATATTGGCGACCAGTAGGCTTCCACAAGCGGTTATCAAAAGTTGGGCTTTGCCAGATTAGAGTAGCAACAGGCAGGCAGCCCATTGACCCTCAGGCCAGCCCCATGCCATCATGGAGTGCTCATACAGCTCCAGGAATGCTTCCAGGTTGTCCTGCTGTCCCATCTTGGCAAGGTTGACATGGGACAGAACCATGCTGGCCATTGGGGCCACAGCTGGAAGACCGGAAGACCTGCTGGACCAGGCCTTTGAGCACCTGCCGGTCCGCTGTCTGGGCATCGAGCAGGTCCTTGATCCACTGCTCCTGGTTGCAACACAACTGGAGGATGGCCTGATGCTGGGTCTGGTGGAGGTTGGAGAGGGACGTGATGAGGTCGGCCAGCAATGAGGTTTCCATGTCGGTGTCTTGGTGGAAATGAGGAAGGCTTGGTACAACTTAAAAAGGCGCTTTATTTTCTCTTTCCATATATTTTAATCACTTGCAAAAGGTGGCCAATGCAGTCCATCCAGTAGTGAGAGAAACAGGCCCCATTTTGGACCACGTTGGTTTCATGAACTCTGCTGAACTCCTGCCTCCCAAATCCTAAAAACATGCAACATATGTGGATTGGCTACACTAAATTGCTTCTACGAGTGTGTGTGTGTGTGTGTGTGTGTGTGTGTGTGTTAGTAACAAATGATAATAGTTGTTTGTTTTTGGCAAATGTAAATGTTTTCTGTTAAAGTGATAATATACTCTATCTGCAGTGCCCACAGGCTACAGTGAGATCTCTAACATTCCTGTGGATAAGCCAGGACGGAGGCTCTATAATGTGCGGAAATCCATGCTTCAGGAGTCTGTCTCTGTACTACTGCAGATCAGTGCCTCAGAAGGCAACAAAGTCATCACACTGCGGTCCCCACTACAGGTAAATAAATGTATTTCACATGCAAAGCTAATAAATAGATTACTGCTTTGATATTATATCCAAAAATACTAATATTGCTAATAATTGAGTTAATTAGTGGGGACTAATAAATAGGGTCTCACTTGGGAACTATTCATATGCCCTTATTTTTGGATGTTATTAGCAAATTAAGCATACGTGGAAGGTAAGTGAACTATCTTTTCAACTGTCTTTGGTAAAGTAAGACATTTGATGACCAGAATTACCAAATCAACAGCTGATCTGACAGTAACGTTGCTTGTGTCTTATATTTTTGTTCATCTTTTATAGATTAAAAATCATCTCTCAGTGCCTTTTGCCATTTTGAAGTACTCCCCTGATGTAGGAGGGCTGCTGAATGTTGGAGTTGCTGAACCAGAGAAAGAGTTTCATGTCACGCTGGACTCTTACAGGTATGCATAGAAATACATGCTTTTGTTAGATTTTTTGAATTGAAATTAGAATTGAAATTAGAGATGCAACATACCCAAGGCCAATAAAAAAAACATAAGAGAAAAACATGAGATAAAAGACAAAACACCTTGACAAATATATAATCAAGGACAGAAACCCAAAAACATCATGAGACCATAAGTAAGCAAAATCACATTGAACTGATCTTAAATGATTGAATCATAATCATGGAAAATATTTCACAGTACCATTCAAATACCCAGGATCGTTATTGTTCCAATACAGGCAAAAATGGTGGATTGGATATCAGAGAAAAACAATTAATTTGATCTGATCCTGTGCCAAATGGAAAGGATTGGAACTTGATATGTTTGCATATAAAGGCTTGAATATATTAGATATAAGATTAGATTTGTTTTTATTTATTCTTATATAAATAAAAATATGTACTTATACAGTATACAGTGCTGTGAAAAAGTATTTGATCCTGATTTCTCCTGTTTGTGTATATCTTGTAATAAATTGTTTCAGAAATTAAAACAAAATCTAAGATAAAACAAAGACAATCTGAGTAAACACAAAATACAGTTTTTAAATGACAATGTTATTTATTAAAGCAGAAAATTTATCCAATATCAACTGGGCCTGTGTGAAAATGTATTTGCCCCCATAGTTACTAGTTTTCCGAATCTAAGTCCACCGCTGAATGGTTCAAAAAAAGCAACATAAAATTTTTGCAACGGCCTAGTCCAAGTCCTGACTTGAACCAGTTGAGATGCTGTGGCAGGACCTTAAACGGGAAGTTCATGCTCGAAAACCTTCCAGTGTGGCTGAACTAAAGCAGTTCAAAGAAGAGTGGGTCAAAATCCCACAGAAGAGCTGTGAAAGACTGATCTCCAGTTATCTGAGACATTTACTTGCAGTTATTGCTGCTAAAGGTGGCACAACTAGATTTTAAGTTCAAGGGGGTAATTAGTTTTTCATAAATAAATAAAAACTGTATTGAGTGTTTACTCACGTTGCCTTTGTTTTATGTTGTTTTTCGTTTGAAGAGCTAAAACTATTTAGTATGAGATATACAAAAAAAAAACTGAAGAAATCCAGATGGGTGCAAATACTTGTCACAGCACTGTACCTACTGTATATTTATACTATATTATATTTGCATTTTTGTGTTAAAGCGGGGGTTTTGGGTAAAATGTATTTTAGCATTGTATGTTTTCCTGTATTTTCCTGTGTTTTTGTTAAAAAATATTTTAACGTTTAGGATTTTTTAAAGAAAAAATATCAGATGGGGTATTGATATTGGCTGATAATCAAGGTTGTACTATCAGTACTACAAAAAAGTGGTATCATACCATCTCTAATATAGTGCTAATATAGTTAAATAAAATATTTACTCCAGTCATGCAGTGCATCCTGAAGTATGGCTGCCTGAAAGGAACACTTTTTAAAACTTTCAAATAACATTTTTTTTTTTTTTACCTAAATGAGCTACCTCTAAAGGTGAGTGAAATGATGACACTCAAGTTTCCATGGTTCCTCCAGACCAGAAACAATCTTAAATATAGCAGGAGAAACACTACAGTCCAGTCTGAAAGGCCAATTCATTTTTTTTGCTATTAACTGAAGACATTTGGATTTGAGATCAAAGTATAAATATCAGATGATAGATCAGAATTTTCATTTCCTGATATACATACATATATATATATATATATATATATATATATATATATATATAATACACACACACATCTAGATGTGTTAAACAACATATAACATTGCACTTTTTGTTTGAACTCACCCATTTTTAAGTGATCAAAAATATTGGAACACATGACTGACATGTGTTTCTTGTTGCCCAGGTGTGCCCTGTTATATTGATTGTTTAAATAATTAATAGCTCTGAATATCCACTCTTGGTTTGAGCCCTACACTGAAATCCCTAACAAGTTAATTGTACTCAATTGATTGTCATTTTTTTTGTAAACACGGAGTCATCTCTCCTACTCATGATGAACACTACACCGATACCAGCAACAGACAAGACTAAGCCTTTTGCAATTATCTACCAATCAGTGCATTAGTTAACTTGTTGCCAGGTGGAACTCCTTGCATGGCCAATTACATCAAAGAAAGACCAGAGTGAGCTACTTTAATAAATGATGATTTTGAGTTCATAACACTTGAAATATTAAGTTTATGTATTTTGTAGTTAAATAAGTTAAACTAACTTAGATTTTTTTTATTTCTGGGTCCAAAACAGTAATGTTTAGTCATGATTCCTTGAGTGTAGGTTTTGTCTGTGAAAACTGCATTTGTTGTTAAAAAAGGATAAACCAACATGTAGACCAGAGAGCTGACTATGAGAGAAAAGCAATCTATTTTGAAACTGTGAAAAGAGGCAAAATTGATCAGAGGCTTTGCACAAGCATTGGGCATAGCCAATACAATTTGGACAATTTGGAATTTCCTGAAAAAGAAAGAAACTACTGGTGTACTTGCAGCCAGACAAAAAAAAACGTTTTAAACTGACCAAGTTAATCACCAGACCATAACCCAACTGAGTTCCAATACTTTTGCTCTCGTAAAAATTGGGTGTGCTGCCACCAAAGATACCATGCTCTAATTTGTTTAACACGTCTAGATGTAAGTATCAGGAAATGAAAGCATAAAAATTCTCATCTATCATCTCATATTCATCTTTTTTTTTCAAACCCAAATGTCTTCAGTGTTAAGTAAAAACAAAGGAATTGGCCTGTTGCAATACTTTTGGATGGGACTGTATAAGTTACATTTACACAAGTGTGCAAACCTCTAGGTGTGTGAAACCTGTAAAACAAAGTCCTGTTATGGGTTAATGCAACAAATTTTGTCCAGGGAGCTTAGAGAATAGAATGAGCAACACAAATCAGTCTAAGAAAAAGCTTACATGTTATTTATATTAAATAGCCTAATTATATCTAATTATGTATTCTGATATAGATGTCAATTGTTCTTGATGCCTCTTGGACCTTTTGAGGGCCAGTATCATGAGTCGACTACATACATTGCGTGGAAGGAGCAGATTCATATGAGTTCAGAGGTGCGTTCCATGCTTCAGTGCCCAGCAAAGGACAGCAGCTTACGGCCAGTTGTCATCAACACACTGGCGGTGCCAGACAATCTGTGTCACATTGATAGCCACAGTGAGGAAGAATGGGACCCTGCCTACATTATCCACCTGCACCCAGCTGTTTCTCTTCGAAACCTGCTTCCATACTCCATCCGCTACCTAATGGAGGTATGTGGCATTAATAGCACAATATATTAAAGCAGCAGTACAGAATTTTTTCCTTTCTATCGCCATCTCGCTTTGAAATATAAAATTGCAAGTTACTCGCAGAGTTATATTTTTTTTTACATGGGTTGTGCTTAGGCACTGCTCCTCTGCGCGGCTTTATCTGATGGTATGAGGCATACTTATCAGAGTTGCCAAGTCCGCTTATAATACACAACTTTGGGCTTCTTTTTGTCTGAAGTCACTTGAAAAAATCACGGGTAGTGGGTTGCAGTTTTTTGGCCTTGTTTTAAAAAAATGTGTCAGTGCATTGGGGAAAATAGATTTTCCTATCAAGAAACTGTTTTTTATTTTAACATTTATGGTTGCTATTTTCCTCAATGTATTGACACTGTCCACTCACAGCATCACAATAATACAGTGCTGTAGTGTATTTTGCCCTGCCACAATTATTACAGATTATAACAAAAAACAAGCATAACATACTCATATACTAATAGTAGTTATGGTTGTAATGTAATCTCCTTTTCTATCTCCCCAATCATGTTCTGCTCGCAGGTGATCAGAGATGAGTGGATAGTGCCTGTCCTCCATATAAGCTTTGTTGCCATTTGATGATTTTTTAAATTAAATAAATTGTGTTTTTGCTTTTCAAACTGCAAGTGGTTTCAGTTTAATATGTTGCGGGTTCATTTATTGAGTCTGTTTACATTGAGGACGTAACAGGCTATAATAATATTGGTCTTGTTTTTGAAGCTGCAGTTGCTTATTTGTCTCGTGAAACTTGTCAACACTGAGGTACACATTCGGGTTGTATGTTAGCTCCAATACTTGACAATGGAGGTGGCGCAGATACGGTTTTCTTGGAGTAGAGGTAAGTTGCTCTCTCTCAGCTAGCAGAAAATAAGTGTATAATAAGAAAATAATTTACCACATTGACCATAGCAAAACAAACAAAAAAAACAACATAGCAAACTTGATACCTAGCTGAATCAATCAAACAAGTGTGCTAATGTTTGCTAGCTAGTTATTGAACCACTGAAATTATTTACCTGTTCAGCAGAAAAAATGTCATTTCTGCATCATTATTCAATCCCTTCTTATCTCAGAGTTTTCACCACCTCTCAAAAGCCATGCCTATATTTATTCTCATTTTAGCACAGGCTCTGTCGCTTTCCCTTTTTGACTGCAGGTCTCCGCAGTTTGAGGTTTCTTTATTTTGACATTTCTTGCAAAAAATCAGACCCAACAGCTCAAATTATAAATTATTATTATAAGTTTACCATTGCAAATTGAGGTAAGGTAAGGAGACACTGATTTTTTTATGTACTTGCTCAATAATTGATTTTTGTTCATTTTTAACCAAAAAAAGTTCGGTACTGCAGCTTTAAATATCTTACTTATTACTCATAGCACCAACACCAACTGCATATGCCACCCTGGTATGCTAGAAAGCCTTTTTATGAAACATCAAAATTCATCCATTTATAAAACATTAACTCACCTATTAGCCTAATTTCTCTGTATTCATTCTCACTGTTTTGTTTTTATTACTCCCTCTCTGTCCCAGGGTTCAGCTGATTTTGAAGATCTACATGAAGGCAGCACAGCCGATCTGCTGAATGCGAGTGTCATGGGTGAAATTATAGAATTAGTGCTTGTGAAGTATCAGGGTCGCGACTGGAACAGCCATGTCAAGATCATCCCGGACATGCCGGAGTTATTCCCTGTCTGCTTTACTAGCGACACCAGCGAGAAGCTCACTGTAGACGTGTATGCATATATGAGCCACATGGCTGGACGACTCATCATTTCCATCTTCAGCCCATACTGGATCATAAACAAGACAGCCCGTGTGCTGCAATACCGGGCTGAAGACATCCATGTCAAACACGCTTCTGATTTCCGAGATGTGATCTTGTTCTCCTTCAAAAAGAAGAACATTTTCAGCAAGAATAAAGTCAGTATAAAAAGGCCCAAACATTTTTTTAGATTGTGATCAAACATTATTATTAATAATAATAATAATAATAATAAAAAAGCTTAACTTTTAACTTTGCTGGGGGGAAAAAATCAGTAAATAAATTCACTCTTGATTTGCAGTTCCCAACATCCTTAAAGTTTCAGTTGAGTTGTTTGAAAAGTTATTTTTATATTTTACCTTGAGAGAAATTTGAGGTTTGAAGATAAAACAAGGGATGATAAATGGTTCCTATAAAAATACAAATGTATTCAATAGATTTAATATATAATATGTGTTTGCTTTTGTTGAGGATTTTTTCCCCATAATATGTTACATAGCTGCAGCTTTGCGTGTCCACCAGCTCCTGGTCAGATGGCTTTTCTCTGGATACAGTGGGCAGTTATGGGTGTGTCCGTTGCCAAGATAAAAACATGGACTTCTTGGTAAGAATTTGGGGCTAGATGTTTAAATTTAAGAGTGTGTATATGTAGACTCAACCTTTTTTTTATTTATTTATTTTTTTTTTAAGGTGGAAATCAGTATACAATTAAGCAGTTTTAACCTGACACGGATTGTGACTATTAGCCCTTTCTACACTCTGGTGAATAAATCCTCCTTTGAGCTAGAAGTAGGGGAGGTGCAAAATGACCACAGTAATGTCAGCAACAAGTGGCACTATATCTCCTCCACAGAGGTTTGAAAACCTTTTAAATGTGAACTTTACAATTGTACCCCTCTCAGTGAACATGTGACTTTATGAAGTATTCATGCTTGGTGGTAGGAAAATGGAGCCTCTTCTCAGCATGTGCATGTTTGTATTTTCTGCAGTGTTTGCCTCTGTGGCCAGAGTCTAGTACAGAGAAGCTGTGTATACGAGTAGTAGGTTCTGAATTGTCCTCCAAACCCTTCTTCTTTAACAAACAAGATAATGGAACTCTGCTTTGCATGGATCAGGTAAGCATGTTTGTGTAGTGTAAGGGTTTACAGTGCATTACAGTGCATTATTTGCAGCCATTATATGAACATTTAAAAATCCGACACAGAGCCATGCACATTCCATTTGTTTTTTCTTTCACTACATGGTCAGACTAAAAGTTTCACTCTCACTACGGAAAGCTTTATATAGAGTTAAACCCAAAGACCAAAAAGACTTGTTTTTTTTCCTTCAGTATGGAGGCATCATAGTGGATGTAAACATCTCAGACCACTCCGCTGTCATCAGCTTCACTGACTACTATGATGGAGCAGCTCCTGCTCTGCTGGTGAACCATACTCCCTGGGTTACCATCACAATCAGACAGAGGTTAGCACCCCTCACTGTGTCTATAACAGCTTAATGGGAACACAAAATATATGAAACTCCTCTAATGCCTTTTTGTTGCCATACATTTGCCTTTGTGTGGGTATGTAGGATCTCAGTCTTTTTAAATAGAGTAATCTTTATACTCCCCAACTAACGTTGTAATGAGTCTCTTACATTGGTCCCCTGATGCACTGTCACTGTTACTGATGCTCTGCCTTCACCCTTAACATTTTTTAAGTGCTATTGTGGGCTGTCTCTCTTCTCTATCACACCTTTATTTATTTATAAAGAAAGAATAACTCTTTCTTTATTTTGGCTGGGTACATGTCTCTTGCCTTGTTTTTGGTATAGTGGCTGTGAGGCATCCTGTGAGTTGAAACCAGGTGAGGTTCAGCTCTTTGTGTGGGACAACCCTGCAGGGGTGCGGAAGCTGTGCTGGACGTGTCAGGGCCATAGCGGAGAACTAGACCTGATCAAGGTGAGAGAAAAATACTCATGGCTGTATAGTTCCTCTCACATGATTTCTTTTATAAGAATGATTGAGTTAATGCATTAAAATATTATCAAAAGAAACAAAATAAATGTTTTTTTTATAGTAGTAAGGGTTATACATTTGGTCTGATATGTAGCTATAGCCTTTACACATGTAAATCAAAGGCTTTGGGAACTTCAATTCAATTCAATTTTATTTGTATAGCGCTTTTTACAATAGACATTGTCTCAAAGCAGCTTTACAGAAATATCAACATGGTATACAGATATTAAAGGTGCGAATTTATCCCAACTGAGCAAGCCACTGAGTGGCGACGGTGGCAAGGAAAAACTCCCTAAGATGTTTTAAGAGGAAGAAACCTTGAGAGGAACCCGACTCAGAAGGGAACCCATCCTCATCTGGGTAACAACAGATAGTGTGAAAAAAGTTCATTATGGATTTATATGAAGTCTGTATGGCCTTAGGAGCAGCCGTAGTCCCAGCAGTCTGGAATTAGAGAAGATTTGAGCTCCATCCAGAGGCAGAAAGGATCTGGATCTCTAGTATCTCCATAAATTCATGTGGGGCTCGGCGAAAGGAGAGAGGGAGAAAAAAGATTATTATGACTGCGAAGTAGTAGAACAGAATCTAGTCAGGGTAGGCTTGAGTAAACAAATACGTTTTAAGCCTAGACTTAAACACTGAGACTTTTTATAACTATATGTAGGAACATGCCTACATATAGTTATAATACTGACATCATATCCTGATGCACAAATTCAGTATAGGGATTCAGTTTATATCCTGTTACAGATGCAGTGAGATGTTTTTCATCTTAAGAAATATTTGCAAAAGGAAAGCACAATTAAAATAACGCATAAGCTCTGACATAATTTGTGAAAATTTGCTGGCTGTATATTTAAAAGTTCAAATTTTACTGGACTGCAAAACATTTTGGGAAAAGTTTATAACAGAGAGGTCCACAAACAAGGTCAACCCTTAGCAATGATATTACTTCACAGTGATACATCAAAAACCAATTAAGTGCCTGTAATACAGTTCAAAATTATTCAACCCCCATTGCAAATCAGGTTTCTTGTAAAAATTTAAAGACTTTCAGCTGTTTGTGATGAACAAATCAAACAAAAGCAATTGAAATAGTTCAACACAACGAATGCATCAAGTGGTTTCCCCAAATTCAACTGAAAATGCAACTTATAATGATTTCTCCAGTCTCAAAATTATTCAACCCCTTCATGGCAAACATTTTTACTACTTAGTAGAGCTCCTTTTGCTGTTATGACCTGCTACAAACGAGATGCAGAGCTTCTGGCAGCGTTCCTGAGGAATCTTCTCCCATTCCTCATGAGCAATGGCCTCCAGTTCAGTAATATTCTTGGGTTTGCATGCTGCAACTGCCTTCTTCAAATCCCACTAGAGATTTTTTTATGGGGTTCAAGTCAGGTGACTGTGATGGCCCTGTAGAATCTTCCAGGACTTCTTCTGCAACCAAGCCTTGGTGTAATGTGAGGTATGCTTGGGATCATTGTCCTGTTGGAAGGTCCAATGACGCCCAAGCCTCAACTTCCTCCTAGGATTTCCTGATACTTCAATGAATCCATGTTGCCTTCAACACACTGCAGGTTTCCAGTGCCAGAGGATGCAAAGCAGCCCCAGAGCCTTCCACCATGCTTGACTGTGGACAGAGTGTTCTTTCTTCATTCTTCTTTCTCCAGACATACTGCTGATCCCATCATACCATCATGCTGAAAAGTTCCAGTTTGTTTCATCGTTCCACAGAACAGAATCCCAAAACTTTTGTGTCTTATTTATATGATTTGAGACATCTTTACTTGTGCTTTTGGGTCAGTAGTGGTGAACGTCTTGGAGTTCTGGTCTGGAAACCTTCTGCATTTAGTACACGCCTTACTGTGCTCACTGAAACCTCAGTGCCTGTTGCCACAAGGTCTTGCTGCAGGTCTTTTGCAGTCACTCGAGGGTTTTTCACAACCTGCCTTCTCAGAAATCTGATTACAGCCATTGATAGCTTCCTTTTTCTGCCCCGTCCAGGTAGTGTACATTCAACAAAACCATATATTTTCTGCCCCTAGGCAGTTCAGGTATTTGATGTGTTCCAGCTCAAGTACACCTGGTGCAACTTCTGAAGCTCTTGGTTATTTGTGTCAGGTGTGCTTGAGACAACGCCTGTTTTGCATATTTGTGGTGTTGTGAGGGATTTTATTCAGGGGTTGAATAATTTTGAAGCTGGAGAAATCATTATAAGTTGCATTTTCAGTTGAATTTGGGGAAACCACTTGAAGCATTCGTTGTGTTGAACTATTTCAATTGCTTTTATTTGATTTGTTCATTGTAAGCATCTGAAAGTAAATTTTGACAGTAAACCTGATTTGCAATGTGGGTTGAATAATTTTGAATACAACTGTATGCTGTGTCAGCCCTAGCTGACATTACATGTGCATAACATGTTTTTATTAAAATTGCTTTTAAAATGGTTTGACTAAAGAAACTTCAATCAAATTGGCACATACTTAAATGTTAGCTAAACTTGCAACCGCTCATGTGGGCATGCTACATTGTGTGGTCAAAACTATGTGGACATGTGACCATCACACCCATAATGAGCTTGTTAGATATCCCATTTGAAAATCATGAGCATTAAGGGAAGTGATTGGAAGGTCGTGAGTTCTATTCTGCCAAGCTGCCACTGTTGGGTCCTTGAGCAAGGCCCTTAACCCTCAACTGCTCAGTTGTATAAATGAGATAATTGTAAGTCACAAAATCCAACATGCTGTAATGTAATGTATTGTAATGTAATTATCATGCATCCCCCCCCCCCCCCCCCCACACACACACTCTTCTTTTGATGTTTCAATTCATCGCAAAGGTTTAGGGGGTTGAGGTCAGGGTTCTGTGCAGGTTACTGGAGTTCCTCAACACCAAACCCATCAAATCATGTCTTTATGGTCTTCGTTTTGTGCACTGGGGCACTATCATGCAGGAACAGGAAAGGTTTTCCCCAAACTTTTCCCACATAGTTGGAAGCATACAATTGTCTAAATTGTCTTTATATGCTGTAGCATTAACATAGCATTAACAACCTCATTGGAATTGAGTGGCCCAAAACCTGTAAAACATAAACCCAAAACCTTATACATTCTGGTAGGTAGCATTCCCCTGGCATCCACCAAATCCAGATTCATCCATGTTTCCATGTCTCCAGAGTCCAGTGGCAGTGTGCTTTACATCACTCCAGTTGATGCCTGGCATTGTGCATAGTGAGCTTAGGCTTGTGTGCAACTGCTTGGCCATGGAAACCCATTACACGAAGCTGGTGTATTTGTAGTATTAACTAACTAAACTACAGGAAGGTGTATATATAAAAATTGTATTAATAAGAAATACAGATTTGTTTAATGCATGTTGAAATCACAAAAAAATAAACTTGGTATGTTAGTGCTTAAAATAATTTTAAACTAGTTTAGATTACTGTGTTCAGCAAAATGCTGTTCTCCATTGCAACAGCCTAAACAAGTTTTTTTTTTTCCACATAAATATCCCCACGCCCTAAAATAGCAACATCCTAGCAACCACCTGATACACTATAATAATTGCATAGCAATGCCGTACCAACCACAAAGATGCCATAGCAACCCACAAGCAACCACCTTTAACACCATAGCAACCCATACCCACAGCAGGAATACCGTAGCGACATGCTAGTAACCCCATGAAATACAACAGTAACACCATAGCAACCAACTGGAACACAATAGCAACCACCTACCAACTCTACAACAAACTTTGGAACACTAATTGTTGCAGGCATTATGCTTTTATTTTTGTCAGTCCATTGCCAGTCGGTTTGAGGTTCTCGTTAACATGATATCTGAAGAATGAGTGGTTGAATGTTTGTAGGATTTATATTGAATTATTATTATTGTAGCGAGCAGATGAACTGATTAGATTTTGGAGTTGATCCAAACATGATCAAGGTCACAGCAAGGTCAAATGTCTAAAATAGTTTTTTAAAGTATATTTTAACGGTATTTCTCGTATGCAATCAATAAAGAGAGGGCCTAGAGTTGTGCTGCTTGTTTTTCATAACTGAATACTGTTGCCATGAAGGGGTGTACTTGGTCTGTAACAATATGTAGGTAGGTGGTATGTGTCAAAGTAACATCCACATGAATGCCAGGACCCAAGGTTTCCCAGAAGAACATTGCTCAGAACATCACACTGCCTCCGCCGGCTTGCCTTCGTCCCATAGTCTATCCTGGTGCCATTTCTTCCCCAGGTAAGCGACACACATGCACCTGGCTCTCCACTAGATGTAAAAGAAAATGTGACTCTTCATACCAAGCCACCTTCTTCCACTGCTTCATGGTCCAGATCTGATTCTCACATACCCATTGTAGGCACTTTCCACGGTGGACAGGGGTCAGCATGGACACTCTGATTGGTCTCTGGCTTATGCAACCCAATAGCTACAGTAGCTCATCTGTGGGATCAGACCAGATGGGCTAGCCTTCGCTCCCCAGAGGCATCAATGAGCCTTGTGTGCCCATGACCCTGTTGCCGGTTCACCAGTTGTCCTTCCTTGGACCATTTTGGTTGAATACTAACCACTGCATCCCGGGAAGACCCCACATGACCTGCCATTTTGTAGAAGCTCTGACCCAATCGTCTAGCCATCACAATTGGGCCCTGGTCAAAATCGCTCAGATCCTTATGCTTGCACATTTTTCCTGTTTACAACACATCAACTTCAAGAACTGACTGTTCCCTTGCTGTCTAATATATCCCACTCCTTAACAGGTGTCACTGCAACGAGATAATCAATGTTGTTATGTAATGGCTGATAGGTGTGTATCCCTATTGGTCCCTATTGTAAGCTGTATAGAGAAACACAGTAACAGCAATTTCATGTGAGCATTGTACTCATGTTAATGTTTCAATCTGTAGGACCAGTGTGGGCAGTTTGCATATGACAGTCTGACTCAGATACATTGGGTGTCATTCCTCGATGGCCGACAGCGCATCTTACTTTTTACCGAAGACGTTGCTGTGGTAACCAAAGCTTGCCAAGCTGAAGACCTGGAGCAATTCCAACAGGAAGTTAACATCTCTGTACAGAACCTGGGCTTGTCCTTCATCAACAATGACAATAGACACGAAATAGCATACATGGGCATTACCAGGTGAGAAAATGTTGAAATATGTAATTCTATGAAATTATCAAGCAGAAAAGCCAGGACAGGACTCAGAGGTGAAAAGTCTGTTACTGCCACAGATTCAGCTTAGGAGGGTTGGCGACCCTGTCTTTTCCCCCCTTATGTAGTAGGTGTGTATTCTTTGCTAGTCTGTTAGATTTAGTTGTATTTTCTATGGTATATGGGTGGCTTTTGTTGATAAAATGATACAAATATTATTTGACAACCCCCCAGTTTAGGATTTAATCATATTTAAGGTTTATAATGACCCAGAAATGGAGATCTAAACCCCAGCACAATTTATATACAGTATATAATCCACATTAAGATAAAGGATCGTGGCATATTTAGGTGGGGTTCACATATACCCAGCACCTGAAACCTTTCACCTTGAAGAAACTACTGAACCTCGGTTTCACCAAATATCTGTTCACATGATGGCTAGTATATCACCATATAATATACTTTATATTAATTTATTTTATTTTCTCTTTAGTTCGGGTGTTGTTTGGGAAATGAAGCCAAAGAACCGCTGGAAGTCCTTTAACCATAAGAACATCAATCTATTGGAGAAGGCCTACCAAAACCACCTCAGTGGCAAGACAGAGCCAGGCTGGTTGAAGCTGGAAACAGGGCTTGAAGTGAGAATATAGGCCTGCCCTTTATAAACCTTGTAAAGGTATCATGACTAGGTTTAATTGTATATGTGTATATGGTTCAGGTGGACTTTACAAGGATGCCCATGTTGATGAGGCACCCCTACTCTTGCATCATCCGGAGGAATTTTCTGGCTGGTATCCATGTGGAGCTAAAGCAGTCACCACACCAAAGGAGCCTTCGAGCCCAGCTTCACTGGCTGCAGGTAATGAACATGTGGATGAAAGATCAAAGAAGAATGTTTTTCACAACCAGTAAATCAGGAAAAAGGATGCATATGCATAAAAGTAAGCTAGAGGACTACAAACTTCCTGGATTAGGTCTTATTTTGTTTTCAAAGTACAATGCAGGAATTGTGAACATTTAAATATAACAGAAGTGAGGCAAAACTTGACCAAAGTGTCAACTAATTACAGTATCTCACAAAAGTGAGTACACCCCTCACATTTTTGTAAATATTTGATTATACCTTTTCATGTGACAACACTGAAGAAATGACACTTTGCTACAATGTAAAGTAGTGAGTATACAGCTTGTGTAACAGTGTAAATTTGCTGTCCCCTCAAAATAACTCAACACACAGCCATTAATGTCTAAACCGCTGGCAACAAAAGTGAGTACACCCCTAAGTGAAAATGTCCAAATTGGGCCCAAAGTGTCAATATTTTGTGTGGCCACCATTATTTTCCAGCACTACCTTAACCCTCTTGGCATGGAGTTCACCAGAGCTTCACAGGTTGCCACTGGAGTTCTCTTCCACTCCTCCATGATGACATCACGGAGCTGGTGGATGTTAGAGACCTTGTGCTCCTCCACCTTCCGTTTAAGGATGCCCCACAGATGCTCAATAGGGTTTAGGTCTGGAGACAAGCTTAGCCATTCCGTCACCTTCACCCTCAGCTTCTTTAGCAAGGCAGTGGTCATCTTGGAGGTGTGTTTGGGGTCGTTATCATGCTGGAATACTGCCCTGCGGCCCAGTCTCCAAAGGGAGAAGATCATGCTCTGCTTCAGTCTGTCACAGTACATGTTGGCATTCATGGTTCCCTCAATGAACTGTAGCTCCCCAGTGCCGGCAGCAATCATGCAGCCCCAGACCATGACACTCCCACCACCATGCTTGACTGTAGGCAAGACACACTTGTCTTTGTACTCCTCACCTGGTTGCCGCCACACACACTTGACACCATCTGAACCAAATAAGTTTATCTTGGTCTCATCAGACCACAGGACATGGTTCCAGTAATCCATGTCCTTAGTCTGCTTGTCTTCAGCAAACAGTTTACAGCCTTTCTTGTGCATCATCTTTAGAAGAGGCTTCCTTCTGGGACGACAGCCATGCAGACCAATTTGATGCAGTGTGCAGCATATTGTCTGAGCACTGACAGTCTGACCCCCCACCCCTTCAACCTCTGCAGAAATGCTGGCAACACTCATACATCTATTTCCCAAAGACAACCTCTGGATATGACTTTGAGAAGCCTTTTGCAGTACACACGGATGCCTGTGATGTGGGCCTTGGTGCCACATTGGCCCAGACTGGTGAGGATTGCTTGGAGAGGGCTGTTGCTTTTGCGAGCCGTACCCTGCACAAGTCGGAACACCCATATTCCACTTCAGAGAAGGAGTGCTTGGGGGTAATTTGGGCTATGGAACATTTTCGTCCGTACACTGAGGGCTCTAGTGTCACAGTGGTGACGGACCACAATAGCTTGAGGTAGTTGATGACAAGGCCCTCCCCCTCAGGACGGCTTGCTCGATGGTGCTTGTGGCTGCAGGACTTTGAGGTTGTCCACAGACCCGGCTAGGCCAATCTAGTTCCGGATGCACTCTCGCAAAACCCTACCAGTGACCCTTCGGGACCTATAGACCTGTTACCACCTTACACCACAGTTGGCTCATTAAACCTAAGGCGCCAGCCACTAATGGTATAGGAGGACAAGAAACAGCTTCAGTCGCTCCAGCAGGCTGACAAAGTCATCTCATCAACATATACTGACTTGGAGAGTGGCCCCTGTGTGGATTCACCAGACCTCTGTATTCTGGACGGGTTGGTTTACTTTGTGGACAAGAGGACTCCCTGCTGGTTTCATCCACTCAAGGATCTACAATTCTATGTGCCAGAAGCTCTGAGAAGCACTCTGCTGAAATACTTCCATGATCACCCCATGGCTAGCCACTTGGGTGTAACCAAGACACTTGGGCGCTTACAGAAGCGGGTCTACTGGCCAGGTATGCGGGAAGCCGGCAGGCTACCTAAAGCCAGTGGTGGCACAGGCTCCCTCGGACAATACGCTTGTGTCCACACACCCTGACTTTGTCTTACCTCACACTGATGTGCGCCTCACTCACCCACAGTCTGTGCACACAGAAACACACTCATACACCATTGGCCCTAGGCATGCAGAGGTTCCTTACCTCACACATATGCATACACAGCCTACTCACACAGGAACGCACTCATACGCCCTTTGCCCTAGGCACACACCAAGGGTTACCTGTAACTGGGAGGTTAACAGGTGGACAAATCCTTATTTTGTGCCTCTAATTTAATATTGAAGTGATATGTTTTAAGTTTTTCTCATTTTCTGGTCTTATTCTGTTTTATTTTTTTAAAATGTCTGTGAAGGCCTTATATTGGTTTGGCAGTCTATTGTCTTACAGAAGTGAACGTTTCTTAATAAGGTAATATGACATACTGCTTTGTTTTTGAATACTGTTAATGCCTGTGTACCTTGCGGTTTTGATGTTACATTATTATTTCAAGCAAGTGTGAAGTTCTGAGGATCTTAATTCAATGCACATTGAAAAAAAAAAAGAGAGAATTGCTGTTCTTGTTGCAGAATGTTGGACTGTAGTTATGTGGAACAGGCAAGGGTGTGATTAATGGTACTGCTTTCTGTAGCCCTACTTATGTCAGCTGTCATACAGGCACCTAGGTGCTGTTAAGTTTCCTTTATGTTACGGCCTGAGGACAGCCCTTGTTTTAAGTGGGGGGATATGTAATGATCGGCTATGATGATGTCATTTGGGGTCAAGGGGCATGGTCTCCGCCCTGCTCGCTCTCTCTTTCTGTGACTTCCACATTGTGTGCTGACACATGTTAAGGTACCATTTTTGGGATGTTTTATTGGGTTAATCCTCTTCTAATGACCAACCTGTAACCATTCGTAAACCTATGGTATCCTTCAATGTAATAAACGAAGAACAGTGCTTTCACTTTGTGTCCACCTGAGTTATATTAACTTTCCTGAGAAACCCGTGAGGATCTAGCCGGATCCTTACAATATGCTACGAACAAATGTGTATACTTTACTGTGTGAATCTTTCACACTCATAAACATTGAAAAATATGGCCATGGTTGTCCATATTACTGAAAATGTAGTTAAATTAATCTGAAATGCTTAACAGGATTAAATGTTACAGTGTTATTTGAGTTAGGAGCATTAATTTAATAAGCAGACCAACATTTTGTTCAACGTCTCTCTTGCATTAAATATTTTGATCGCCCCCTTTTACACAAAAAAGTAAAGGCTTAATTCACATGCATATACACACACTCCTACCAGCACTACTGTTCTTTGAATTAAACAAATGTAACTGTTTGTTGCAGGTGGACAACCAGCTAACTGGAGCTATCTTCCCAATAGTATTTCACCCTGTACCCCCTCCAAAATCAATTGTTCTGGACTCAGGTACAAGGTGTTTTTAGTTGTTTTTAGATACTATTTTAGGGCTATATGTATAAATAACGGTACCAACAGGTACTAACTACACACATTTTTTTTAATGGTTTTTCAGAGCCAAAGCCCTTTATAGATGTCAGCATCATTACACGATTCAACGAACACAGTCAAGTAATGCAATTTAAGTAAGTGCTTTTCCACATGTTTGCCATGTAGCAGAAGTACCATATATTGGGTTGGACCAGATATTTTGTGTATGTGTGTTAAGGTACTTCATGGTACTAGTGCAGGAGATGGCAGTAAAGATGGATCAGGGATTCTTGGGGGAGCTTCTCGCTTTCTTTACTCCCACCACCAACATCCAGGCTGACAAGCAGAAGGTACCGATCAGATTGCTATTTACTTTATACGGTCATGTGAAAAAATAAGTACACTGTATGGAAATTGTTGGCTTTTTTGACATATTTAGACAAGCAAACATTTGATCATATTTGAAACAGGGCCTATTAATAAAGTTGATATACTTGAACAAAATCACAAGGAAATTGAGCTTTTTCAATCATTTATTCAACAGAAATATCAATAGATGTGATATTCTTCATTGGAATAAGTAAGGCAACCCTTGGCCTCAGTATAGTATTGCCCCCTTTAGCAGAAATAACTTCTTGTAGGTATTTTGCATAATTGTCCACTAGTCTCCAACATCAACTTGCTGGATTTTTTGACCACTCTTCCATGCAATATTCTTTCAGTTGTAAGATATTTAAGGGTTTTCTTGCATGTACTGCCTGTTTCAAATTCCTTGGTGGATTTGCTCGTGTGCTTAGGACATATCCTGGTTAAAGGTCCACTTTCATTTCAACTTCAACTTTTGGACAGATGGCCTCACATTATCTTCAAGCACTCTTTGATATTATGCAGAATTCATAGTTGAGTCAATGTATGCAAGCTGTCCAGTCCCTGAGGCAGCAAAGCAACCCCAAACCATAACATTTCTACCACCATGCTTCACAGTTGGTATGAGGAACCTTTTCTGAAAAGCTGTCTTTGGTCTGCACCAAACATGTCTGCTGTTACTGAGGCCAAACAACTCTATCTTTGATTCGTCTTTTTCCTGGCACTTCTCACATGCAGGTCAAATTTGTGCAATCCCTTTCTGATTGTAGATGCATGCACTTTGACACCAACAGTTGCAAGACTTATTAGCAGATCCTGGGATTCAATTTTGGCATTGGTGTGTTAAATGTAGGGATGTGCTTACTTTTTCCATGTGACTGATCTGTTTTTTGTCAATTTCAATTGTGACAATTACTACAAAATGACAAATTTATGGGTCATTTGATAGAGAATATGACCTCTATTAATACAGTAAGCAGTGTTTCAAAGATGATCAAATGTTTGCATGTCCAAATATGTAAAAAGTCAACAATTTCAAAACAGTGTACTTTTTCATGAGTATACTTGTAGAGGGTAGATATATTGTAGTTTTTTCTTGTGCTTTAATCCATATATAAATGGCACAGGCACTGACTTGGGGAAATTATTTAAAGATGTATCAAAATCCAGATTATATTGGATTAAATTCCCAGGTCTCCAAGGCCAATTAACACTCACTTCATACTTTTTTACTTGTCTTCTCTTGTAACCTAGCCTACTAAGATCACATCTAGCCTACAGATCCTTGTCAATCCTTTACTTGGCTTTTCGCCACTCAAATAAGCAGGAATCAACATTCTTTACAGTGTTCTCCTTAATTTGCAGTTAAATTCCTAGCAACCCAGTCTCTCTTAACCCAGTGAAAGGCCTACCAGTTAAGGCTTATGGCCTAGAAGTATTTATCTGAATGTTCAGCAGAATGTTAGGTGGTGTGAAGCTGGCTCTATGTCCAGTTTGGTTAAACTAATGCTGAGTAATGTCTAAAGAAGAACACTGTGGGTACATTTCTGCACTGGCATTGATTTACAGTTTTATGTCAAACTAGGTCATCTGTTTACCTCTCTAGTAAATAACAATAATAGTTGGAAAAGTGATTTCTGGGCTTTTTTCTGGGTTTTATTAAATAAATAAATAAATAAATAAAAATTTGCTAAATGGTGGTAATAGGCACAGGCAAAAGTACATTAAATGCATGTGTTAATTTTATTAATTCTGTATAGGAGTCAAAGTTAGCATTTTAGTGTATCTGACTCTAATTTATAAACTTAATAGAAATGATTTAACAATGAACTTTAGTTGAAAGCCTGGAAAGGTATTCTCCCTCTCATTGTTCAATTACTACTACATTCCCAGCTACCATGTGGCTTAGCATTCTCACAGGCTTTTACTTATCTTTAAGCCTGCATAATAATAATAATAAAAATAATAATAATAATGTGTTTAATAAGTGAGTGTTTAAAGAAGAAATCAGTTTTAAATATGTTTATTACACCATATAAACAACATATTCTATAAGAAATAAGTAGAATGTAAATAAATAAATAAATAACATGGGCAGAGCGTCCTTTACTGCATTACGCAACACAAAATAGGGAACACTGAAGTGGCATTTTATTATAATGCCCATGTGATATTCTGAGAAAGTTAAAAAAAAAAAAAAAAGATGATAGAAGCATGAATGTACAATATTTTACAAATTAATGAAATGATTTTTGTGGAGATGTAGGGACCCTCGCAGAACTCTATGTGAACTACAGGGCATTGCAGTTTGATATATGAACGCATGTTTCTTTTGGATATACAGAAATATGGCTTTATTTTTTAGCTCAGTAAGGCAGTTCATAGGTCAGGCTTGAGGAGACTGAAGGGTGAAACCCTCAAAACAAACAACTGGAAGAAGCTGCGGAACAAGCTAGGAAAAGCATCACAAAGGAATAATGCAACAGTTTAGTGATGTCAGTGGGATGTAGTTTTTGTAATTTATTTTAAGTATATTTGTCTTAACATATATTTCTGTTCCTATACTATACCCCCACCTAGAAATTCGGTGGTATGCCACCACCAATGCCATGTTCTAAGTTTAACACATCTAGATGTAAATATCAGGAAATAAAAGCTGAAATTCCAATCGTCTCATAGTCACCTTTTGATCTCAATCCCAAAAGAGCCTTGCTGTTCCAATACTTTAGGAAGGGACTGTATATATGGGTGAATGAATGGATGTCTAAGATTAGCAAAGTAATGTACATGTTTGGCAATATGTTGACAGTAACTGTCTTACTTTACAGAGTAAGCTGATTGAGAAAGATCTGGATTCACTGCAAGCACAGCTGATGGAGAGCTCCATTACCGACACTTCAGGCCTCAGCTTCTTTGAGCACTTCCACATCTCTCCTATTAAAGTAAGAAATGGGTGGATATATGTATGTATGTGTGTGTGTGTGTGTGTGTGTGTGTGTGTGTGTGTGTGTGTGTGTGTGTGTGTATGTGTGTGTGTTGAACGCATCAACATTTTTTTCAGTAAACATATTCACATGAAATTTTCAATAGACTTTGGTATTAACTCAAGATATCCACACATATAAAGAAATCCAAACATTAAAGTCCATAAATAAAGTTATGTGTAATAAAGCAGAATGACACAGGACACAAGTACTGAACACTCTAACTGAAATTTATTTAATACTTAGTGGAGAAGCCTTTGTTTTTAATGACAGGTTCCAGTCGCTTCCTGTATGAAGAAATTAATGGGCCGCAGTATTTGTTGTCCCCCTATCTATATAGAGGAGTAATAAGTCACAAACATGACGGTCGGTGTTACTTCCACGAGAGCTTTACTCGAATCAATTACAAAAATACAACAATATACACATAACAAACAGTTGTACAAAACAGTAAACCTAAAGTGCATTAAACATTATTTAAATAAAAATACACATAAAAATATGCCTTTCATGTCCACATGTTCAAATTACGGCTAAACACAAGCTAGCACTTTTCTGGTTTTCCGTACAAGGCAAGGACCTGCATGTGCGCGCACACACACACACGAAAAAACTTAATTATCTCTACTCAAAAACTATCAGAAACAAAATATAAGTACGTCTCAAAATGTCAGCAGGTTAACACGGATAAAACAGTTGAGTAAAACATGCACAACATACCTATATAGAGGAGAAATAAGTCACAAGCATGACGGTCGGTGTTACTTCCACGAGAGCTTTACTCGAATGGAAAATTACCGCTTTTCCTCCAGGTATATGGGCGGAGACTAAAGCAATCAATCTCAGAGTACAGGATTCAGACCATCCTAGTAGATGACTGATCAGCGTTATACTCACTTGAATCATCAATGTATTAACACATTAAAATGGAACAACAGCAAAAAATAAATACTCTTTTAACTCTCTTTTTTTAAACATTTGACTATTTAACTTGTTACACTCTCCCCTACAAAATAAATGTCGTCTCGACATTAAATCAATCGAACAATTGTCCTTTAAACATTCTCTCAAGAACTTGACACTGGAAATCCTCTTCTGTAAGGTGGTACTTAGGTCAAAGGTCACAGTTCAAATATGTCAACAATCCATATTCACAGTCCATATCTGTTGACTGGCTACTGTATAAACAGTCCATAAAGAGTCTTTGCACATACTCTTGATCAACAGTCCATCGGTTTCAATGATCTGTGCAGTCTGCAAATTCAAAGTTAATTTCAACAGTCCGTGAAAACAGTCTATGAAAACAGTCCATTAGTAGTTCATGGTTCTATTTTACTACGTCACTTCTGTAAACTCATGTTTGCTGGAGTCCATACATACATGGTGGCTGAAGGTAGCATGGCTGCAAGGGTGGCAACCATGGAACCAGTCTTGGTGCAGGGTAGAAAGGCAACAGCTGTGGCTGGATACTATAGCAGGACGGAGTACCCAGCTGATTGTAGGTGCTGCGCCTTGGCGTGTGTCTCTCTCTCTGTGGTAGCTGGTAGGTCGGCTCCTCAGATTCAGCAGCACTTGATGCAGGAGAGGCATCTGGTGAATCAGGCAGATTCTCTGCAGGTACGTTCATCTCCTCATCCAGCACGTTTTCAGGTGTGATGAGCTCTTCCGGCTGATCTCCAATGAGAGGCTGGGTTGGCATGGCAACAGGGTCTGCTAGTTCAACTCTCTGTTCTACTGGTTCAGGCTCATGTTCAGGATGTCTCTCTTGATTAACATGTCTCTCAGTAGTTACTGCTGGTGGTGTGGGGACCTGAATTGGCTCATAATGAAGGTCATATCTCCACTGTCTTCATCTGAGTCTTCTGGCTGTGACACATGCGTGTGCCTTATTTTCTGTTTACTTTTGTCATTTTTAAATACTTCAGGCTGTGTCTCAAAAGGTAAGTGATCACAGGACATGAGCAGGTTTCTATGCAGGACCCTGGAACGTCCCTTACCCTTTTCTGGTCTCACTTCATAGATCGGCAGATCAGATCCCACTTGTCTCACCACTGTGTGAACTGTATTTTCCCAGTAGTCACAGAGTTTACCTGGTCCTCCTCTTGGCGTCAGGTTTTTGATCAGGACCCGCTCACCAGGCTGTAGCACTGAATTCCTCACTTTGGTATCATAATAGCTTTTACTCCTCTCAGCAGCTTTCTGAGCATTCTCATTTGCAATGGCGTATGCTTCCTCCATATCCCGTTTCCATTTCTCCACATAATCTGGTTGACTGGATCCTGACTCTGTGTACAGGCTGAACAGCATGTCAACTGGAAGCCTTGGTGATCTCCCAAACAGCAGATAGAATGGTGAGTAATCTGTCACTTCACAACAGGTACAGTTATAGGCATACACCAGTTTGTTCAGAGACTCTTTCCAGTTCGATTTCTGTGTTTCAGTCAGCATCTTAAGCATTTGCAACAATGTTCTGTTCATCCGCTCCACTTGGCCATTCCCCATCGGGTGATATGGTATTGTTCTGGA
The DNA here is from genome assembly GCF_023375685.1 of Ictalurus furcatus. Taxonomy (NCBI): domain Eukaryota; kingdom Metazoa; phylum Chordata; class Actinopteri; order Siluriformes; family Ictaluridae; genus Ictalurus; species Ictalurus furcatus. Next base: position 3,197,644 of record NC_071264.1, on the reverse strand, counting down.
CCCGGCCATGCCACTGAGTTTCTTTAAGTGAGTGAACAACTGATTTTCAAACTCTCCCCCTGGGTTATGATGAATGCGGGAGGGAAACCCAAACTTGAGAGCAAAGTCACTGAAGATGAGGTTTGCAGCAGTTTTCCCTGACTTTGACGTGGTGGCATATGCTTGAGCAAAACGGGTGAAATGGTCAACAATGACAAGGATGTACTCGTATCCATCTTTGCATCGGTCGAGATGGAGGAAATCAATACATACAAGTTCAAATGGCTTTGTTGTCACAATATTTGTCAAGGGAGCTCTCATTTCATGGCATGGCTTTTTCTGCTTGAGACAGGTGCAAGCTTTTGTCACACAGTGCTCAATGTCAGATTGCATATAGGGCCAGAAGAAGCGTTCACGTATTAGAGATACTGTGCGGTCGGCACCTTGGTGTCCCATGTTATTGTGCAGCTCTTCCAGTACTTTTCCTTTGTACTGTTCTGGTAGGACCAACTGTTTGTGGGCTTTGGTTTTCCTGTACAGAATGCCGTCACTGTCTACTGTCAGCTTTTCCCATTCTCTGAACAGGCATTTTGTCTTTGGGCTGAATGTCTTTAGCTCTCTAGCTAGTGGTTTGGAGCCTGACAGTTTACTATCTAGCACAGGACAGATGCATGGGTCCGATCTTTGTGCATTTCTTAACTTCTCTTTTGGTATAGGACTGACTGATGCAGTGGTTATCTCACTTTCGGTGGAGACTGACATACATACAGCTGAAAATGGCAATTCAACGTCCTGAATGGTGGCAGCGATAGCATCAAGTGGCAACTCCTCAGAACATTCTCTCATCAGTGATTCTGCATCCAGTGGCATCCTTGACAAAGCATCTGCGTTACTGTTCTCTTTCCCTGGTTTGTAATTTATCGTGAAGTGAAAATCAGCCAACTCTGCAACCCACCTGGAAGTGGTTGCATTCAGTTTTGCAGTGGGCAGGACATACGTGAGTGAGTTGTTGTCACTATACACACTGAAGGTTGGAGCATAGTACAAATAATCCCGAAACTTGTCAGTGACTGCCCATTTTAAAGCTAGAAATTCTAACTTGCCTGCATGGTAGTGGTAGTTCTTCTCAGCTGCTGTCAACGAGCGGGAGCCATAGGCAATGACTCTCAGTTTGCCTTCTTGTTTTTGATACAATACTGCTCCCAAGCCTTAATGTGATGTGTCAGTGTGTACTATGAACGGCTGAGTCAAATCAGGGAACCCTAACACTGATGGATAGAGCAAACAGTTAATCAGCAGTTCCTGCTGGTTCTGGTGGGTCCACGTGATTGGCTTGTTTGAGGGCACAACATGAGTCATTTTCTTTGTTTTTGGTTTTCTTGTGTTTTCAGGGACCTCATTTGAGTCTGCTTTCAAGAGATCATACAGGCCACTCCTGGTACCACTCCTGGTACTTTTCTGGAAAAGTCTTTAATGTACTGCCTGTAGTAGGTGAGTAACCCAAGCATTTTTCTGCTTGGGTTACTCGGCCTTTCTGGAAAAGTCTTTAATGTACTGCCTGTAGTAGGTGAGTAACCCAAGCATTTTTCTGAGCTGGCCCACATTCTGTAGTCTGATGTCTTTCAAGGCCTTAACTGCTTCAAAATCTGCTGGATCAACTCTACTTCCCTCTGCAGAGACTATTCTCCCCAAATAACGGACTTCAGGTTTAAAGAGGTCGCACTTACTTGGTTTGAGTTTGATGCCATACTCTCTGAGGTGTTTCAACACTTTTCGCACATCCTCCACATGATTTTCAAAGCTTTTGCTGAAGACCAGTGTATCGTCCAGATAAGGGATGCAGATGTCATCCTGGAGCCCTTCCAAACATTCCTCCATATAGCGTTGGAAAGCAGCAGGGGCCTTCATAAGGCCGAAAGGGATGCGTATCCACTCATAGAGTCCCCATGGAGTAACAAAAGCTGTCATTGGCCTGCTCTCTTCAGAAATAAATCCCTGGTGGTAAGCTTTTCCCTGGTCCAGGAGCGAGAACCAGGAATTACCACCCAGACTGCCTATGATGTCTTGGACCCGAGGGATGGGCTGGCGGTAGGGATGGGTCTTACTGTTCAGGTCTCTGTAATCTATACACAACTGGAGGGTGCCATCTTTTTTTCTCACACACACAACAGGTGAAGAATATGACGAGTTCGACTTCCTAACCCAGCCCTGCACTATTAGGTCATGGAGCTAACCTTTCATCTCCTGGTACAGTGGCCTGGGTACTGACATGTATGTGCATTTGACTGGTTCTGGGTCTTTAAGAGAGATGGCCATTTGCAATCTTTCAGTACAGCCAATATCATTGTCTGATCTTGAGAAGGAACGACACTCTTCTCTGAGCATTTGTCTGACTGTCTGTCACTGTTCTTCTTTCAAGTGACTTACATCTACAGGTGGATCCCAATTTTCACTACCATTACATGGGGCCTGGATGCTGGTGTGGTTCACGGTGGCTGGTGTTGAAGCCTTTTCAAAAATCTGGGCAGGTAACATAGTCAGTACGGTTTGTACTGTGCCAATTACAGTGCGCCCTGGCAAAACAATGTCCTGGTCTGTTGGGTTAGAGACATCAACAGTGATGACTGGAAAAACACCTTTCTTGACTCTGACTAGTGTGTCATAGAACTCAAGATCATCTGGCCAATGGGGGTTCAGGTCTGGCTGAAACAACATGGTCATGTCATCTTTAAAAGGCTGGGCAGCTACACGACACTCAATCTGAATGCTACTGTGTTTTGGTACTGCACCCATCTCTTTATTTGTTTTCACTGCATACTCATCTACCTGTATACCACTCATCTACTCATCTACCACTAACAGCCTGTATGAAAGCTCTCACCTTATTTCTTTTGAGACTTGGGAAAGATTTCTTCCAGTACTATACTGTTTGCTCTTATCAGTCTTTGCCAAGATGTGCTCGATGACATTAAAACCTATGATGGGATGGGACAGGTGACATCACAAGTATTGGAATCAGTAGTTCATTGGCTTGGTTAGTTTCTGAGGCGAGCTGGAAAGTTGTCTCAATCCATCCCAGATAAGGCATTTCAGTTCCATTTGCTGCAGTCAATGTGAGGTCAGGTGAGTCCAGGATTTCTGAAACATCTCTCAGTCTGAAGCTTGGAACAATACAGTGTCTCTTTACAGGATGAACATTGCTTCAGCTCCTTTGGTGAATCTTTCTTGCCACAATTTGCACAGTTCTGGGACGTTCCACTGGCTATGGTTAACACTCGTCCCTCAGTGGTAACCCTCTCTCGTTTAAAGGAGCCTCTCGATGGTCTAACTCCTCTGATTTTGCACCCAGCTTGGAAATGTTCTCCACTCCCACATCGGTAGCAGTGCGTACAACGTTCATTGGATCTGGTATACTGGCAGACAAAGTACCTCCTTCGGACATGAGCAGAGTAGTTGGTGTACAGGTGAGGGGAATACTGGGGCTGTGTTGGGGCCGGGGCTTGGGGCTGGCTCTGGCTGCTATAATACTGCTGGTAGGAAACTGGCTGGGGGTCTCTGCCTGACATCCTCACTGAAGGTGGCCCATAGGACTGGGGCTGAAACATAGGCTGTTGTAGTGTGTCCTTAATCTGAGCTATTTCTGCACTAAGACCCTTAAGAGAAGCAACACCTGTCTTAAGTTCTGCTAACTCTGTCATCAATTCAGGTGGTACCTTAGCTCTAGCTTCTTTCACGGAGCACTTTGTAGGTGGTAGATCCTCTGACTGGACCACACTTACACTTGTAGCTGGCTGCAGGGTGCTATACCTCTTTTTATTTCTATATTCTGCCTCATTTGCAGAGACAATGTTTAACCTCTCTAACAAAAGCTCATCTGAGGTTTCAGTATCTAGCAGAAGGGGCTGCATGTCTATCCTGATACTATCATTCTGGAGATCAGTAAGCACTGTGTGTAGACTCATATGCTGGACTAGAGCTGGGTCATACCTAAGCCCTGATGACTCTTGGGATGCAAATAATACTTTCTGTCTCAGATCTAAGGCCCACATTACAAAGCTTTGGGGTGTCTCCTTGCTATGCTGTGCTTCTGAAGCTAGCTGTTCTGTTTGTAGAGCTCGGTGGCGCTCTTTTCCTGGAAGTGGGAATGCAGAATGCACCTCAGTGCGGGAAGAGTCAGGTGAGGTCTTCCCTCCAAGTAGCTGCATAGCTGCAAGCCTGGAGAAAAAGCTCTGATCACAGCATCCATAATCTCTATTTCAGGATAACCTCTGTTTAGTCCATTCTCAATCTGATGAGCAAGGCTGGAAGATGTCAGTTTATCTCTCTGGCCAGGTTCACCTATTTGTCCAGAAATTTTGAAATCTTTGCACCAGTGTGGGCTTGGCTGGTGCTGGGCATTGGCTGAAGATTGGGTGTTTACTGGAGAGCCTGCAGTAGCTTGGTGCACAGAACCATTAACAGCAGCATTGACTGTAGTAGTCTGCATGACTCCAAATTTTTGCTGTTCACTTGCAATACTCAGTTCATCCATTTCTTTCTGTGTCACTGTCTCCTGAATGTCATGTTCAATGTGTGCCCTTTCTCGATCAATGCCACTTAACATATCTGCAATTTTGTCTTTCAGCAGTAATAACTCTGACATCCTGTTGTCTTCTAGCTCTGCCACTTCCTCTCTTTCAAGGTGCTTCAGAATGTGAGTCACCAATGAGAGGCGTGATTTTCCTTTAACATCTGCTCTTTGTACGCCTGATATGTTCAAAAAGTCACAGATTCCCAGTAAATTGTCTCTATTTAGGGTGTGCAACACCTCTCCTACCTCTTCCTGTAGCTCTTCCAGGGCTGACATGTTGACAGTGCAGGGTCCTTTAACTGCGTAGGAGTTGTTTCTGAACTGGTGGGTCTTTACTGTCCCCGATGATCTCTAACTGGCCTCAGGAAACGTGTACTCGACCACCAACTTCCAGCCCTCCTTAAAACAGCAACATGTGCCTCGCTGCAGCCTGCCTGGGTGTAGTATGGGGGATTTAGCTGGTGCAGAATTCAATGTACAGGCTATGGACACTGGACGTCTGAGCAGCAATCCCAGCGGTGCCTCCAAAATGTTGTCCCCCTATCTATATAGAGGAGAAATAAGTCACAAGCATGACGGTCAGTGTTACTTCCACAAGAGCTTTACTCGAATGGAAAAAAAACGCATTTCCTCCAGGTATATGGGCGGAGACTAAAGTAATCAATCCCAGAGTGCAGGATTCAGACCATCCTAATAGATGACTGATCAGCGTTATACTCACTTGATTCATCAATGTATTAACACATTAAAATGGGACAACAGCAAAAAATAAATAAATTTAACTCTCTTCTTTAAACATTTGACTATTTAACTTGTTACATATTCAGGTGTGATTGTGCCCCATTCTTCTAAACATATTGTCTTTAAATCCTGTTCAATTGGATTCAAGTCAGGTGATTGATTGGGCCATTCTAACACCTTGATTTATTTTCTCTCTGAAACCAATTGAGAGTTTCCTTAAGAAAGTGGACTGCATTGCCTATTGTTTTCTCTGTGACGATGGTACCTGCTGCCTCCAAGTGTTTCTGGAGCTCTTTCCGAGTGGTCTTTGGCTCTTGGGCTACTCTTCTGACTATTCTTTTGACTCCCTGGTCGGAAATCTTGCGAGGAGCTCCTGTGCTTGACTGGTTGATGACAGAGTGTGTTGCTTCCACTTGTGGATAATGGCCCCAATGGTGCTTACTGGAAGATTCAGAAGTTTTGAAATACATCTGTATACGATTCCATCAATATGTTTTGCAACAATAAGGTTGTGAAAGTCTTGGGAGAGCTCTTTGCTTTTACCCATCATGAGATGTTTCTTGTGTGACACCTTGGTAACGAAAAGCCTTTTTATAGACTATCAGTTTACTAACCCAGCTGATATTAATTTGCACAGATAAGAGGTATAATTACTTACGGATTTCAGCTGGTTCCTTGCCTTACCTTGCCTTGGAGAACTGTTTTTTCTTAGTGTTCAATACTTTTTTCCTGTGTCAATCCACTTTATTACACATAACTTTATTTATGGACTTTAATGTTGTGAATTCTTTATATTTCCGAATTTCTTGAGTTAATACTGATGTCTGGTGAAAATTTCATGTAAATAACCTCATTGGAAATATATTTATTTAAATAAATATAATAAATAAATAAAAATATTGAGGAGTCCAATAGTTTCGCCTGCTACGTGTGTGTGTGTGTGTGTGTGTGTGTGTGTGTGTGTGTGTGTGTGTATAATATATATATAGATATAGATATAGATATAAAACATTAAAACCATTGACAGGTGAATAACATTGATTATCTCATTACACTGGCGCCTGACAAGGAGTGGGATATATTAGGCAGCAATTGAACAGTCAGTTCTCGTAGTTAATGTGTTGTAAGTGCAACCGGGTGTTGTAAGCATAACTGAGTGACCATGCTTACCCCTGTCCATCACTGAAAGCTCCTACAACGGGTACGTGAGCATCAGAACTAGACCATGGAGCAGTGGAAGAAGGTGGCCTGGTCTGATGAGTCATGTTTTCTTTTACATCATGTGGATGGCTGGGTCGCTTACCTGGGGCTGAGATGGCACTAGGATACACTATGGGAAGAAGGCAAGCTTGCAGAGGAAGTGTGATGCTCTGGGCAATGTTCTGCTGTGAATCCTTGGGTCCTGGCATTCATGTGGATGTTACTTTGACATGTACCACCTACCTAAACACTGTCGCAGACCAAGTACACCCCTTCATGGCATCAAGGTATTCCCTAATGGCAGTGGCCTCTTTCAGCAGAATAGTGCGCCCTGCCACACTGCAAAAATTATTCAGGAATGGCTTGAGGAATATGAAAAAGAGTTCAAGATGTTGACTCAGTGAAATGAGATCTTAGTCCGATCGAGCATCTGTGGGATTTGCTGGATAGTCCAATCTATGGAGGCCCCACCTTGGAACCTACAGGATTTAAAGGATCTGCTGCTATCTTGGTACCAGATACCACAGCACACCTTCAGAGGTCTTGTGGAGTCCATGCATCTGTGATTCAGAGGTGTTTTGGCAGCACAATTGAGACCTATACTATAATATTTACGTGGTTTTAATGGTATGATTGATTGGTGTATACAGGTGCATCTCAAAAAATTAGAATATCGTGGAAAAGTTCTTTTTTCACGTAATTTAATTTTAAAAGTGGAACTTTCATATATTCTAGATTCATTACACAAAGGGAAATATTTCAAGCCTATTTTTTTGTTTTAATCTTGTTGATTACGGCTTACAGCTCATGGAAATCACAAATCCAGTATCTCAAAATATTCTAATAAAGAATTTATAATACAGAAATGTGGACCTGAGAAGAGCTCTAATCAAATAAACTCAAAACGCCTGCAAAGGTTTCCTGAGCCTTTCATCTCTCAGTCTGGTTCAGTACACACAACCGCAATCAGATGAAAGTAAATTTTGCATTTCATTTGGAAATCAAGGTCCCAGAGTCTGGAGAAAGAGTGGAGATGCAAAACTCCAAGCTGCTTGAAGTCCATTGTGAACTTTCCACAGTTAGTGATGATTTGGGGTGCCATGTCATCTGCTGGTGTTGGTCCACTGTATTTTCTCAAGTCGAGAGTCAATTCAGCTGTCTACCAGGAGATTTTAGAGCACTTCATGCTTTCATTTGCAGACAAGATTTATGGAGATGCTGATTTCCAGCAGGACTCGGCACATGCCCACAGTGCCAAAACTACTAGTACCTGCTTTGCTGACTGTGGTATTACTGTGCTCGATTGGCCAGCCAACTCGCCTGACCTGAACCCCATAGAGAATCTAGGAGAGACACCCGAGCCAACAATACAGACGAGGTGAAGGCCGCTATCAAAGCAAGGCTTCCAGAACACCTCAGCAGTGCCACAGGCTGATTGCCTCCATGCCACGCCGCATTGAAGCAGTAGTTTATGCAAAAGGATTAAAGCCCTGACCGAGTATCGAGTGCATAAGTTAACAATTTTCAGAAGGTTAACATTCCTGTATTATAAATTCTTTATTCTAATATTTTGAGATACTGTTTTTTTATTTCCATGAGCTGTAAGCCATAATCATTGAGATTAAAACAAAAAAGGCTTGAAATATTTCACTTTGTGTAATGAATCTAGAATATATGAAAGTTCCACTTTTGACTTAAATTTAAAAAATGAACTTTTCCACAATATTCAGATTTTTTGAGATGCACCTGTATGTACATACTTTATATACTGTAATGTAATAACTTTAATGGAACACCTGTATACCTGCTGATTCATGCAATTATTGATATTGATATTATAATCGTGTGGCGGCTGCATGGTGCATAAAATTGTAAGTGCAGCCTTCCCCTCTGCTTGAAGCAGTGGGGAAGTTCTCCCATGACCCATCAGCAAGGAGTTTCTGCCAACAGAAGTGCTGCTCAGTAGATATTTTTTATTTTTCACACCTTTGTGTGTAAACTCCACAGACTGTTGTGTGTGAAAATCTCAGGAATCCCAATTTCTGAAATACTCACACCAGCCCACCTGACCCCCATTTCTGATGTTTGATGTGAACATTAACTGAAACTTGCTGCACATTGATAATTGCATGAATGTGCAGGTATACAGGTGTCCCTAATATCCTCATGTTGTATATACATGGATGAGTGTGTGTATGTGTGTGTTTGTGTGTTTGTGTGTGTGTGTGTGTGTGTGTGTGTGTGTGTGTGTGTGTGTGTGTGTGTGTATAGTTGCATTTGAGTCTGTCTATGGGCTCCAGTGGAGATCAGTCTAAGGAAGGCAACATACTGGCCCTCCAGTCAGTCAATCTGCTTCTTAAAAGCATTGGAGCAACACTTACTGATGTGGATGACCTCATCTTCAAGTAAGTGTCATAAATCACTTATTAATTTATTAAGCATTATTAGTTGTACCAGAACCAGTCAGATGATTGATATTAATTATTTTCTAGGCTTGCTTTCTTTGAAATGAAGTACCAGTTCTACCGGAGGGAGAATCTGATGTGGGCGGTGATTAAGCATTACACAGAACAGGTCAGGAGCTATTTTACACTCGCATTCTGAGCCTAGAACTTCTAACTTGCATGCACACATTTTGTTGTTCACAGTAGATTTTTTTTTTGCAGTTCCTGAAGCAGATGTATGTGCTAGTGTTGGGATTAGATGTGTTGGGGAATCCTTTTGGACTGATAAGAGGGCTCTCAGAAGGAATGGAGGCCTTCTTCTATGAGCCCTTCCAGGTATGATATCTATTAATAATATGTCCCTCATAACATATCCAACCATAGCATATGTATATTAGTATTTTCTGTTGAACTTGACATGTGGAAGAAACCTTGAGAGGAACCAAGCCCAATAGGGAACACATCCTCTTCTGGGTGACACCAGACAGGTTATTACTCTCCCACAACAATATACTATAGAGTAAGTAGTGCTACATGTGTTAAAAGGATCTTTGATACAAAAATCAAGAGTCATTTTTTATTTAATTACAGTTTTAGCTTTAAGTCTATAGTATCCAAGTGAAGATATCTACTGTGTAATGAATGAGATTTGAATATAAACTGTTTTTAGCAAGTGCAATCTTTAGGTTATCCAAGTGATACCATCCACAGCCATCGTTAGGGTATCTGTGTGGTACTGTCCACAGCAATCCCATGGCAAACTTTAAGCTAGTTGTGTGGGGCAGTCCTCAGCAGTAGAAGAAGTTGAAAGCGGCTCTAATCAGACATATAGCATCAGGATGGGTCAGGCAGAACTCTAGGGCAGATAGAGTTAGGAATACCGGCATCTCATCAGGCAGCAGGAGTAACAAGTGTAGCATAACAAAGGCTTAGTAACTTCTCCTACATAATGGTCTGCACTTATATGGTGCTTTTATCCAAAGCGCTTTACACTGTGTCTCATTCACCCATTCACACACACACACCCCAGTGGTAGCAGAGCTGCCATGCAAGGCACTAACTTGCCATCAGGAACAACTTGGGATTCAGTGTCTTGCCCAAGGACACTTCGGTATGTGGAGTCATGCGGGCCGGGAATCAAACCGCCAACCCTACAATTAGTGTGCAACCCGCTCTACCAAAGGAAGCCGTTTTCACTATTGGCGATAACTGTGTGAAGATGGCACAGGAGAGTATGACATATTACACTCACTGTTTAGAAGAGCTTCCCCAGATTACAGTGAATGACGTTAATTGTATTGTGAGGCAGTCAGCTGTTACACCCAACAGTAAGAAGTAGAAGGGCTTCAAATGATATATTTCGAGTTACATCGACAACTTTGAGGGTGAGTATACTCATGCTATATCCGACTAACAAATCTAGCTCTGAAATCTCAGTTTCTGACCGTTCATAATTGTCTTTGCATTATTTGTATTTATTTATCTAATTAAAATTTACTTTATGCAATAAATTATCTGCACTTGCATTCATCTCCTCCTCCAGACCATGAAAACTTGAGTACATGGTTCATTTAAATGGTACCTTTTTGAGTATAGTTAAATCACAGAACTTTTACTTGAGTTTAAAAAAAACAAAAACATTAACCTTCATTACATTTCATTTTAATCACTGTTGTAGTGTAAAAAAAAATAAAGATGCATTTAAACATGGACAACAGTGTTCGGCCAAACTACTGTCTTTACCACCGATAATACTCAAACTTTCTGGAAGCCATTACTATAATATAATGATACAATATAATATAATATAATAATTTAATTCATTTTGTGTGTATATGTATGTGTCTGTGTGTATGTATGTATGTGTGCGTGTATATATATATATATATATATATATATATATATATATATATATATATATATATATATATACACACACACACACAGACCGTCACAGTATATACATAAAAAATACTATAATAGTTTAATCATTGTTAAATGAATCATATGAAAGCGCTTTGCTGCTAATACCTTTCGCTATAGGACGACACTATAAGGAAGTAAAGTCGCTGGCTGAGATTGTATTGGAAATACATAAGCAGCGTTTGTGCATAGAGTCTATTGATTTTTCTTTAGCGGCTTATTCTGTTTGGACAGTCAAATAAATACACAGACATCATGTCAAAATGCAGGTCTGGCCGATTATTCATGCAAACATAGTCGGTTATGTCTTAAGTGAATGTAAACAGTTGGGAAAGAAATCGGAGGTGTGTCAATATTGGATCTGTGCATTAGGTCTTAAAGTGACAGCAGTCTAATAAACCTGCTGCTGTCTGTGTCATTTAAAGTTAACTAAACAACAAAGGACAAAGAGAATATCACTTACTCACTCATTTGACTGAATAACCTCAGTAAATTTAATAAGAATCACTGTCATGTAATGAGGTTTAGGACGGATGCAATCGCAGTTAAGAGCTTTATTGAAGAGCATATATTCCAGAGGGCAAGGCAAAAACAGCAACAAAGACAGGCAGAGGTCAGGCAATCAGATAAACGGGCTAGATCATGTAAGGCAGAAATCAAGATCAAGGGAACAAACAAAGTCAAAAACCAGAATAACAACACAATAGCACGGCTTGATAAATGACAGAGACAATAGCAACTGAGCATATTACTTCGCAAAGACATTGTGAATTAGCAGTCTCTTTTATAGTGTGGTGTGATTGTGAGTGTGATTGGGGACCGGTGTGTCTGAATAGTATTCCGGAGAAGGTGAACGTGTGTGTGTGTGTGTGTGTGTGTGTGTGTGTGTGTGTGTGTGTGTGTGTGTGAAGTGTAGTCCATGGCAGCCATGTTTGTAGGCCGCAGTGCAGGATGGGAAATGTAGTCACTGGTTTGCTGTGACATGACAATCACTGTATTTGTCAAACAGTGAAGTCTATTTTATTTTACATTTAATTGCTTTATTCAATTTCTGTAGTATTTCTTACTTGTAGTACTAGTAGTATTAGTAGTACTTCTTACTACTAATAGACCTACCTGAGAAAAAGTATTGTTGTCGTGAAATAAGATTGTAGTCAAATTTCCGACCTATAAACATTAGCATTGGTGATTCCACTCTTGAATTTCATGTAAAAATGTGAAATATACTTTTTAATGTAGTACATATCATAAACCCTGCTGATAGTGATTTTGTTTTTTATTTGGGAAGTAAAATGAAAAAAGTCACAAGAACAGAGCTGTTCAGAAATGAGTTTGTTGTGATTCATACACAGATTAAAAGCAGTAATAAAGCATGAAGCTTGTTGTTATGACTTGCTGCTAAATGTAACTCTGTACTCTCTCTCTCAGCCTATATAACTGTGGGGGAGAGGCATCAAATAATGAAATGTCAACTCGAACTGGAGGACACAATATAGTGTGATACAAATGAACCTGTTTTGTTATTGTATTTCATACACTTGTAATAGGGGCGCACGGTGGCTTAGTGGTTAGCATGTTCGCCTCACACCACCACGGTCGGGGATCGATTCCTGCGGCTCTGTGTGTGCGGAGTTTGCATGTTCTCCCCTTGCTGCGGGGGTTTCCTCCGGGCACTCCGGTTTCCTCCCCCAGTCCAAAGACATGCATGGTAGGCTGATTGGTGTGTCTAAAGTGTCCGTAGTGTATGAATGTGTGTGTGATTGTGTGCCCTGCGATGGACTGGCACCCTGTCCAGGGTGTACCCCGCCTTGTGCCTGATGCTCCCTGGGATGGGCTCCAGGTTCCCCTGCGACCCTGAAAAGGAGTAAGTGGTTGAAGATGGATGGATGGACACTTGTAATATAATAAAAGTTAAAATTTTTCTTTGAAATCATTTTTTAATAGGAAACTATTTCAGGTGCTGATTACATGAAATAAAAGGACTCAGACTTGATAATGATAATAATAATAATAATAATAATAATAATAATAATAATGTTTTATTTATATAGCACCTTTCCATAGTTCAAGGATGCTTTACAATCAGGAACAAACAACAAATGAGCATATAGACAGAATTTTTTTTTTTTAAACTGGGATTTAAACAAGGAAATGGAGGAAATGTTCTGGAGATTTTGGGGGCATGATTTCCATAACTTGGGGTCAGCTACACTGAAGGATCGGCCACCAGCAGTGGAGAGACAGAATTCAGGGACACAGAAGTCCTAGGTTTGATGAGTGAAGGGAGCGTGTCCACTTTTGGACTTGATTGGTTAAGGACTTGGTCTCAACTTGAACTCAACAAAGGTGGACTCGGACCCAACACTACTATCTAGAGAATGTTATGATCTATAGTGTCAAAAGCTCCACTAAAGTCAACAACACAAGCAAGGAGACACAACCCTGATCAGCCATGTTGCAACTCATGGCTGCGATGGGCTCTCCCAGTCCACCACAGCATGACACATGACAACCTCCTCCAGTGTTCGCTTGTGTTTTGTGTTGCAGTGTCCCTTAAGCTATGCTACTGATGAGGCTAAGGTGTCCTACATCATGGGGCAATTGAGGGGAGACATCGTAGCCCGGGCCACTGCCATCTGAGACAGGCAGCCAGTGCTATCGTTCTCCCTCATCTCCTTCACCACAGAACTTCAGAGGGATTTTGACCACCCCATCCAGGGAAAAGAGGCCGCCAGACGCCTCTTCTCCCTCCGCCAGGGGACCTGCAGTATGGTGGAGTACTCTATGGAGTTTTGGGTCCTGGCTGCTGAGTCAGGCTGGAATGAATAGGCACTACAGGGAGCACTTGTGAATAGACTCAGCAAGTGGATGAAGGATGGATTAGCCCTGAAGGTCGAGTAGAATATGATTCCTGAAAGAAACTCCCTCGACCAACTAATCTCCACATGCGGGAGCGGAGCAAAGAGCGAGCCAGTCAACCCCGGCACCTTTCACCTCACATCTCTTCTCCATTCATCTGCCAATCCTGCCCCCGAGCCTCAGCCCCATTCCAGAATTCTAGCACCTAACTCCATCACCCGGAGAAGAACCCATGCAGCTGGGTTGGACCCGGCTTACCCTTGCTGAGCAGAAGATTTCAGGCAGGCACATGCTCTTTTGTGGCCAACCTGGCCACACCCTGGCTACCTGCTTCCTGCATTTAAAAGGGGGGTGCTCATCAGTAGAATGGTGGCTACTGGTGAGCCAAACAGCTGCCACTCCTCACCCCCTATTCCACTTTCAGATTCCTGCCACTCTGTGCTACAACCAGCACTCAGTTCCCCTCCTCACTTATTGACTCATATGCCGAAGATAGCTTCCTGGATAAGGAGTTAGCATCACAGTCTGGCCCACCCGTTGAGTCCCTGGATCCCCCCATTACTGTCAATGTCCTGGATGGGAAATTCCTGGCCTGGATAAGCCATCACACTGCCCCATTGCTCATTGTGCTTTCTGGGAACCACAATAAGAAGGTTCAACTGAACCTCATCTCCTCCCCAGGTACCCCGATGGTGCTGGGTATTCTTGGCTGAAGAGACACAACCCCCAAATAGACTGGTCAGCAGGGAGGGTTGCGAATTGGAGCCCTTTTTGTCACTCTTTGTGCCTGAAATCAGCCCTTCCTCCCACTGTGGCCACCAAAAGTTCCCCGACATCCACTCCGCCAGAGCACTCCACGGTGCCTCCTGAGTACCACGACCTGGGTGAGGTTTTTAGCAAGGACCTGGGCCCTTTCCTTACCACCTCATCGCCCATACTATTGTGCTGTCAATCTCCTCCCTTGGGCTGCCCTCCACTCTGGTCATTTGTATAACCTGTCCTGTCCTGAGAGAGGCCATGGAGAAATACATAACTGAGTCCCTCGCTGCCAGCATCATCTGACCTTCCTTCTCCCCCCTGTGTGCCGGCTTCTTCTTTGTGGCCAAGAAAGAAGACCGTCCGCCCTTGCATTGATTATCGTGGCCTCAACAACATCACAGTGAAGAACAAGTACCCCCTGCCGCTCCTCAATTCTGACTTCAAGCCTCTGCATGGGGTCACTATCTTTACAAAATTAAACCTGCAGAACGCATACTATCTGGTCAGGATCAGAGCAGATGACAAGTGGAAGACTGCATTCAACACCCCCCTGGGCCAATTCAAATACCTTGTCATGCCTTTCAGACTCACCAATGCCCCAGCAATGTGTCAAGCTCTCATCAACGACGTACCCCGGGACTTCCTGGATTGCTTCATGTTTGTTTATTTGGACGAGACCCTGATTTTCTCCCACACGCTTGCTGAGCACGCTCTCGATGTCCATCAAATCCTGCAGCAGATTCTGGAGAATCGCTTGTTTGTCAGAGCTGAAAAACGTGAATTTCATGTTCCCACAGTCACATTCCTGGGGTACATCATAGAGAGCAGGTGAGTTAAGGCTGACCCTGAGAAGACCTTGGCTGTAGTCGAGTGGCCCAGACCCACTACCCTCAAGCAGCTCCAACGGTTCCTATGGTTTGCCGACTTTTATCGCCGCTTTATTAAAAACTACAGCCGGGTGGTGGCATCCCTCACTAGACTCACCTCCACCTCTACGCCTTTCATATGGACCCCCAAGGCTGAATCCACCTTCTCCAAACTGAAGGAGCTGTTACCTCCACCCCATATTAATTCAGCCTGACCCCTTGCTGCAGTTCATCGTAGAGGTGGATGCCTCTGACTCAGGCATGGTATGCTATCCCAACAATCCGTCCCTGGCCAGAAGCTCCATCTGTGCCTTCTTCCCATGCTGCCTCTCCCCAGCTTAACATAACTATGATGTGGAGAATTATGAGCCATTACATTAGCGGTGGAGGAATGGAGGCATTGGATTGAGGGGGCCGAACACCCATTCATTGTTTGGACCGACCACAAGAACCTGGCCTACATTCAGTCTAAACTCCCATCAGGCACCCTGGGCCTTGCCCTCGAAGTGGAAGACCTAAATCCTGACACCATCCTACCTCCTGTGTTGTGGGGGTCATCACATGGGAGATTGAGACGGTGGTCAGGAGAGTAACCCTCCTGGTTGTCTGGTTGTCCTTGACTCTGTATAGTCCCAGGTCCTCCAGTGGTGTCATTGCTCCTGATTTGCCTGCCACCCTGACTCCAATCGCACCCTAGGGCTGCTGAAGCGATGTTTCTGGTGGCTGGCCATGGAAGCCGACACCTGGGCCTTCGTCAATGCCTGTATGCGCTAGGAGCAAAGCCTCACACCATCTGCCTGCCGGCCTGCTATGACCCTTGCCTGTTCCCAGCCGACCCTGGTCCCACATTGCCTTAGACTTAGTCACTGGTCTGCCTCCCTCGCAAGGTAAAACCACCATCCTGATCATCATAGACCATTTTTCTAAGGCAGTACACTTTGTTGCTCCCCACAGCCTGTGAGACTGCAGACCTGGTGACTAACCATGTCTTCAGGCTACATGGTATCCCCCAGGACATTGTATCTGTCCACGGACCCCAGTTTGTTTGCCAGGTATAGAAGTCTTCTATAATGCTCTAGGGGCCATGGTGAGTCTCTCTTCAGGTTTTCATCCCCAGACTAATGGCCAAGCAAAGCGAGCTAATCAGGATTTCGAAGCAGCACTGCGATGTGTCACCAACAACCCCTCCACCTGGAGCTCTCAGCTTCCCAGGATTAAGTACGCCAACATTTCCCTGTCCAATACTGCCACTGGTATGTCCCCCTTTATGTGTTCGGCTCCATGGCTTTGCCTCTGGATTGTTACCGATTAACTAGGCCTATTCTGACACGATGAACTATGCTACAAGAAATGAGAACAGCACCTTCCACATTGGGATGGATAAAGTCTAAAAGGCCAGGCTTGCCCTCTAAGGTACTCCAATTAGCTACAAAGCCCAAATTATTTTCAGAGTACACCTACACATCCAGTAGTTTAGTGACCATACCGTGCTGTAAACTACATTGCTACACTGCATTGGGATGGGGCCAGAGCATACTAGAACATTGGACACTGCCTTCGCGAATTTACACACCTCAGGTGTGTTTTGTTTTTTCATATATGACTATCTTCATAAGCATATGCTTTGCTAAGACCCTAAGATTACCTGCAAAGTCCTGGCTCCAGGTGTACAGTTAACTAAAGCTACTGGTGCCCCTAAAGGCCTAGCTAATTTCATGTGCTGTAGAAAATTCTCCTATAAACAGAGCTCTTTCAATAGGCTTCTCAACAGGTGCTTTATTGAGGAGAGGTGTAGTTCTCCCATGAGCAAGCTTTACCATTAGCTTAGACTTAGCATCAATGCCACTGAGTGGTCAGCCATTCACCCTGTGGTGAGGAGTATGTGGTGAGATTATGCTGGAGTTTGGGGATTGGATGCTCTCTACCTAAGCATCCAGACTATCCTCTATCAAAACTATGCTGCTCTTGGTCTCTGCTCTAGCCCTCTCAAGCATCTGGATGCACATTGTACCTTATATAAATATAAGGTAAATGATGCAGCTATGTAAAGTGCATGTGTGCAATGTTTTTGAGTCATACTGGGTTAGGTGTTTGACTAGTCAGGTGAGCATTGGGAGGCAGAAGTGTGTTGAGTAATCTGACTGCCTCAGGGAAAAAACTGTTATAGAGTCAGCTGGTGGGGGCACAGATTCTCCTGTACCTTCTGCCAGATGGTAGGAGGGTGAAGAGTCCATGGGATGGGTAAGAGGGGTTGTCCACAATGCTAAAGGCTTTGTGGAGGCAACGGTTTTTGTAAGAGACATTGATGGTGGGTAGAGATACCCTGATGATCTTTTCAGCGGTTCTCACAGTCCGCTGTAGGGTCTTGTGGTCAGAGACTGTGCAGTTCCCGTAACACAATGACACAGCAGGATGCAGGATGCTATTGTCCCTCTGTAGAATGTGGTGAGGATGGGAGGGAGGAGTTTGGCTCTCTTCAGCCTCTGCATGAAGTGCTTGGCCTTCTGGATAGGCAGGTGGTGTTGAGAGGTCCTCAGTCATGTGCACACCAAGAAACTTAGAGCTTTTGACTTTCTCCCCAGTTGTTCTGTTGATATGCAGTGGTGAGTGGTCTACTCTGGTCCTCCTGAAGTTGACAACTATCTCTTTAGTCTTATCAACATTAAGAGATACAGTAGATTGTTGTCTCTGCACCATTCTGCGAGCTGCTCCATGTCCTCCCTGTATGCTGACTCATTGTTTTTGCTGATGAGGCCCACAACTGTAGTGTCAACTGTAGTACTTTGTAGCACGCTCATGAGTCAGCACGAATTACAGGGAGATCTGAAGTTGAGGGCCTCTGTTTGTTGTCTTTAGGTGAAAAAACAAAGTGTTCTTCAAATTAATGAAGAGATGACAAGAGAAAATACAACAAATGAAAATGAAAAAAAAAAAGTTTAGTTTAAATGCCAACATAGGTGAGAATAGGCCTGCCGCAATGCCTCTGCATATCAACCAAATATATCTGAGGTAAACCATTTAGACGTTTAAATTCAATAAGGGGGTCAATGTGGAGCTTGGATGGTAACACGTGTAGCTTGAATCAGACTGTGGTAATATCCTCATATGTTCTTTATCTGCTAAAGGTGTGGGCTGCCACATTCTAAAGTAAATGAAGCCTAGGTAGACAGAATGTTTCTCCCCTTTTTTAAATATTCAGAAGTGAGATGCAGGCAGACAAAAAATGTGGGAAATGTTTATGGGTTTATTTAAATAGTGCACACAGCCAATATATCAGTTTTGAGTACTCTAATCTCTTCTCCAAAATCCCCCTTTTGCAATGTATGCCTATGTACCCAATGTCTGTGTATACGTATATGTACCCAATGTCATTTATAGTCTATGCATTTCTTATTGCTTTCTGCAAGAGATAACCAGTGTTGGGTAAGTTACTCAAAAGAAGTAATCCACTACAGATAACTAATTATTACTTTAAAATTGTAATTTGATTACATTACTCATTACTGCATGTAAAATGTAATCAGATTACTAATTATGTTACTTTCAAAATCTATCAAACCTACAAAAATACACTACAAAGTGAAACTCAATTCTTTCAGTAATTTTAACACACGTCAATGTATGACGTGATCAGAAAAAGTTGGATTTATTATAAAACTTGCCTCACTGTTGTCACTGTTTGTAGAACTACCAGACCGATAAAATATTAAACTTTTCTAACTAGGCTCGTTTGGGGAGCCACAACTCCCCATTCACTGTATGTGCTTAGCTGTTACAGTGCCATGCAAAATACATTATCTTTCCTTATGCTCTGCTCAGATCATGTTCACGTGAACTGGAACTCATATAGACATTTACACTCCTTGTTTTCCTGCTCAGCATCAGAGGATGTTACTGTTTCAGTTTCAACCCCTTTACTGGTTTAAAAGAAAAAAATCGCTGTATATCCATTTTTCCTGACACTGACTGTGAGCGTTTGGCAGAATTGAGAGACTGTCAGCCAATAAGACACAAGTATTTCCACATATTTTCCTGTAAACCTGTCTGATTGGTCTCGCCTCTGTTCACTGAAAATATCAAATTACAGGTGGTCTTCTTTTACTGACGTTCAGTTACATAGTGAGAAACCGCTCCAATTAATAGTTACTCTGGGCTAAAGAAAAAATCTTCACTGCAAAACGTGATTTATTTTAAAGATGCATTTTACTTCATATTGTTTTCTTAACAATAAATTTGTAACGCAAGTAACGTAATTTTATTGACATCAGTAACTGTAATCAAATTACATAAATTTAAAATGTAATGCGTTACATTACTGTGCTATCAGAAAAAATAATTAGATTACAGTAACGCGTTATAACTCTGGAGATAACCTTTGAACATTTAAAGGTCAAGGTCAGCAATTGTTTATCCACTGATAAAGTTGCAAGTCCACTGAGAAATTAGAACTTTCTGGGGTTTTTAAAAATATATTTTTGTTTTTTAATTAGGGTGCTGTTCAAGGGCCTGAGGAGTTTGCAGAGGGTTTTGTCATTGGTGTGCGCAGTTTCCTGGGCCATACTGTAGGTAAGGCTTACTGATGCTCCTCAACCATTCACTTTCTGACTGTCTCTCTCCCTTTTTCTCTCTCTCACTCACTCTGTCTCTCTCTCTCTCTCTCTCCAACATGCGTCATGCCATTGTATTCTTCCTTTCTGTCTTGAAGGTGGCGCTGCAGGGATGGTGTCCCGTATTACGGGTTCAGTTGGAAAAGGCCTGGCTGCTATCAGTATGGATAAGGAGTACCAACAGAAACGCCGGGAAGAGATGAACAGACCCTCCAAAGACTTTGGAGCAAGTCTGGCAAAGGGGGGAAAGGGCTTTCTGAAGGTATTCAAGCATAATGAAAACAGTGAACTTTAAAAGTACAGTAGCTTGGCCTAATATTTTAGGTAATAGTAGACAGGTGTACATATTTTAGATATATAAAATTAAAATGAATGGTCATAGAAAAATTTACTGTTACTTAAAGAAATACATTAACTGAAAATGCTAATGAGTTATGATAAGTTGAGATTTGAAATAAAGTATGAATGAATGATGAAATGATGCATGATGAAATGTCAACTTAATTTTCTTTTTTACAGGGAGTAGTTGGAGGTGTGACAGGAATTGTTACCAAACCTATGGAAGGTATGGCTCTTAATCTAAACTACACAGAGAAGCCAGTTGATTAGGTATACCTAATTTGACCTAACATTCACTGGCCATTTTATCTTTCTCTGGACCACAGTGACTTTCACATGGTGGTTACATGAAAGGTGCACTAACTAGCAATATGGTGGCCACCTGAATAAGAAATAAAATGGTCCAGTTGTTTCATATGAGGTGGGGTGTGGTGGCTGAGACAATAATGTGGGCCATTTGGGTCTGTATGCTACACCAACATAAGTTTTTCTAAAAATACTTGAAATGAGGCAGATGACCACTCTTCATATATTTGGGCTTAGAATAGTATGAATCATAATTTGAAAACTAGAAGACTAAAGTTCATGGATGAACTTTGATGTTGGCTTTGACAGAGCCCTAAAAAATGCCATAATGTTAAAATGTTAAACAATTATAAAAAAAAATAATAAAATGTTAAAACCTTCAAACATTACAGTGAAATGCAATCTCATTACAAAGTTAACTATGGGGCTAATATTTTGTGTAGTTGCTAGGTAGTTGCTAAGTGGTTGTTAAGTGATTGATAGTGTAGTCCAGGTAGTTGTTAGGGTGTTATTAGGTGGTTGCTGATTTATTCTTGGTGTTTCAAGGCTATGGTATTTCAGGTGGCTGCTGGGATGTTGCTAGGCGGTTATTATGTTATCCCAGGTGGTTATTCAGATGTTGCTAGGTGGTTGTTATGTTATCCCAGGTGGTTATTCAGATGTTGCTAGGTGGTTGTTATGTTATCCCAGGTGGTTATTCAGATGTTGCTAGGTGGTTGCTAGCATGTTGCTAGATGGTTGCTGTGGGGAGGACTTTGCTACACAGCAACTGTTTTATTTATTCCTGCATGTTGTCTACATCTGTGCTGAATTTTGGTATTCTACGTCAAAAATTGTGACCTGTGAAAACTGTACAGATGTTTTCACAATAATAATAATGAGAAGATTGAAGATTATGGAGAACAGTTTGATGGCTCACTCAAGCTAACATAAAAATAGAAAATATAATTCTTGCTAATTTGTTATAATATGGTTGTCATATCTTAGAAACATTTAGTGGTGGCTGCTTATTTTAAGGAAAACTTTGGGGTTACTTAAGGTCTTTTTCATTGTTCATTAAAGTCCAAATTAGACACTAATTAATGGTTTATTCACTATGAATTAGGTCTTATATATATATATATATATATATATATATATATATATATATATATATATATATATATATATATATATATAAACTTTTATTGGCTCATACTTTGGGATCAGTTGTGTGAAAATGACTAATAAATACATTATTATTATTATTAGTGCAATATTTGTTATTGATGGATTATTAAATGCCCTTTTATAAAATAAAATAAAAAATTTCTGGCCTTGGTGGGCTTTTATGGACGCAACATACACTGGCCTATTGCTATTCAATTTTTTGATCTTGACTTTAGAATATGGGACAAATACTTGTAGTGTTAGGCCCTGTTCACAACCCATATTAATATTTATCTCAAGTGATCCAATCACAAGTTAACAGTCGAATCACACATGGCATTTTGAATGCAGCTTCAGTGACCACTTGTGATTGGATTTCCTCTGGAGGAAATTTATTATGCCAGTCTCCTGCTGCATTTGTTTTCATGCAGAAATGTCCTACGAATCCTAGCTAATGTACAACCCCAATTATGAAAAAGTTGTAGCAATATGGAAAATGCTAATAAAAACAAAGGGGAGTGATTTGTAAATGGACTTTGACTTGTATTTAAAAAAATATACCGCAACTACCACTCTCTGATAGTTGTTGTAATATTGTTGTAATATTTGGAATCTCTGCAGCAGGAAACATGCAATATAACAAAAAAAAACTATTTATTGATATGCATTTATTGATAGAGACTTCAAAGCACTTCTTTAAGTTGCTCTGGATAAGGGCATCTGCCAAATACATAAATGTAAAGCTTTCTTAGCCTTACAAAGTCTTATTGCTGCTAGATCAGCAAATCTCTCCACCCTAATAAAATTAACAGAAGTAATCGAGGACAAATAAAAACAGTATGTATTTACAATGACTGAAAATTCTCTGTGACAAAATTAAGTCTCAGAATTTTCTGTTTTCAGTCAATTTTGTTATACAGAAGCAAATATAACTCTATCTTTGGAATGATTAGAATCTTTCACCACAAACCAACAGACTGAAGTAATTTCACAGATTTTATCCTCTAATTGATCAATTTGTGTACTAAATCTGATACCTATGCATTTTCTCAAGCAAATACTCTTAGAAGCAATCGAAACTCTGTTTAGTTAGTTTATTATTAGGCTTAGATTTATACAAAACCTGTGAGTGAGCTGTTACTCTAGAAATGAGAACGTATTAAAGTGAGCACATTAAAATAAACCTGTGATTTATCTTTCAGTTTAATCAGAGCTGTGCTGTTATAGACGATTAAAAAAAAATTATCACTGTGCTAAGAATGGCATTCTACCCGAATAATAATGGACAACAGTGGTCCTTTTCTATTCATGAACAGAAGGTTGAAAAACTGTGTACAACAGTCAGTAACCATACACTATATACAAAGTGTAAAGTGTACTTGATAAAATGCCCAATGATTGTAGATACAAACTTGTAACTAAGCATATAGCAATATATATCAAATCTGTGTATACCTAAATGTTAAAAGCTGGCATGGGCATGTGTTTTATGTTCTCAGGGGCAAAGAAAGAGGGAGCTGCAGGCTTCTTTAAGGGCATTGGAAAGGGCCTGGTGGGAGTGGTAACTAGACCCACAGGGGGCATTGTGGACATGGCCAGTAGCACATTCCAGGGCATTCAGAGGTAAGATATAAAACCATTCTAAGAGGTGAGATGAATATATTCAACAACATACATGTCTTATTTGTACTAGGTATTATGTGTTTTTCAGGTTATAGAGATACTTTATGAAAGGCTAACCACTTTGACTGTTATTCCAGTTTTCTTCTTTCTGATCTGTCATTATAGTGTTTTGTATAGTGGTTTGTTTTAACTCTGTATTTATTCATTTTGTGCCTCTTTTTTTCTGATGAGTTAATACTTGGATGTCTTAAGGCTGGTTTATACTTGATGCATGTGTGCATATGCAGAAGCAGCAGCAAAGTGAGCAGCATTGTTCACATAAAACCTGCATACTGCATACATGCACATCTGGAAGCAACATCCGTTAGATAGCATGTCGGAGCCAAAACGTGCCTGTCCATCTGGTATCCAAGTCAAACTGTAGAATGTTGAGATACAGTGATGTGAAAAAGTATTTCTTCTGTTTTTATGTATATCTCATACTAAATTGTTTCAGAAATTAAAACAAAATCTAAGACGAAACAAAGGCAATCTGAGTAAACACAAAATACAGTTTTTAAATGATAATGTTATTTACTGAAGCCAAAAAAAATGATCCAATACCAACTGGGCCTGTGTGAAAATGTATTTGACCCCGTAGTCACTAATTCCCCAAATCTATGAAACTGCATTCATATTGGGGTTCAGCTGGACTAGACACAACCAGACCTGATTACTGCAAACCCTGTTCCATCAAATCAACACTTAAATAAAACTTTCTCAACTGCATGAAGTTGGTTAAAATGTCTTACCCAGTAACACACTATGCCAAAGATGAAAGAAATTCCAGAAATGATGAGGAAGAAGGTGAATGAAATACATCAGTCTGGGAAGGGTTACAAAGCTATTTCAAAGGCTCTGGGACTCCAAAGGAGCACAGTGAGAGCTGTTCTCTCCACATGGAAAATGTGTGTACGTAGTAGTGAACCTTCCCAGATGTGGCCAACCTTCCAAAATTCCACAGCAACTACTCATTCAGGAAGTCATGCATCAATAAAGATCACTGTTTATGACTCCACTATCAGAAAGAAACTCGGCAAAAATGGCATCTATGGAAGAGTGGCGAAGTGAAAACCACTGCTAACCCAGAAGAATATTAAGTCAAATACTTTTTCACAGCACTGTACTTTAGAGCCACACAAGTCAAACTAGCCTTTTTTTTTAAATTTTGTCACATTCAAATGCACAGCTTACGTTTAATTTTCTACTGCTGTTGGATTGGTGAAATGGTTCTTGAAGATTAACTGACCAAACTTGTGTGACAAGAAGACCGATTGCTCAGATTTTATTTAATCAGATATGAGTCAAGGTAGGTTATAATAGTTGTTGTGGGTTATAGCAGCTGCGTCTTGTCTAAGTTAATATTGAGCTGAATCCTACTTTTTATCATAAGACAATGCATACATAGGCATTGAAGGGGAAAAGAGACGCATAACTAATGTCAAAACAGCTGAAAATGCTGTGTTGTTTTAGGAAATCTCGGTTTGCTCACACTGGCATATGACAACGCATAATTAGATTTCATTGTTCAGATAATGCAATCAAGCATCATAAAGAAATTATGCAAAAAAAAAAAAGTGAAAAAGATCGGTTTCCCACCATAAAATTAGAATAAATAATCTGTTTAGTTACAAAATTACATATCCTTAAAAATAATTACATATATTTTATTACCCCATAGGTAAATCCCATTTTTCGTGTGATCAAAAATATTGATTGACAGGTGATTTTTGCTGCCCAGGTATGCCCTGTTAGATTGATTGTTTTTACAATGAATAGCTGTTAATGTCCTGGCAGTAATAAGAATCATCACACGTTAACTGCTGGCTCAACTTGCCTCTTCTCTGTCCGTAGCTGATGCTTGACCACGCCCCTGCTGCAATAAACTACAGTATGGGATAAGGCAAAAAAGATGCAAAGTAGAAGAAGAACTAGGCACAAAGGTCACCTTCATTTGAGAACAGAAGATCTAATCCAGCTTTTATATACATCATAGGAGTGGAGAGGATATGTGCAGCTAACATATAGATTGTAACTGTCTGTAGTACAGAGAAATACCTAAACAAACAATATAATCAGGTTGTTCAACAACTGTGGAAGTTTAATGGGCGAGTTGTAAATTAGTTTCCTCTCTTTGAAGAAACTAAAAAATAATGATGCAGAGTCAGGAAAAGAGATTGGGTAAACATTATAAAGATACCTAATTTATACTTATGCTTAAATAAAGACTATATATGTAGTGTGACTATATATATATAGCAGTAATTACTGATTCCTGAATCAGTCATTAGGGTCATAAATTGTTGATAGCTATAAATATTCTAAATAATATGGTGTCCTTGATGTGATGTGAGTCTTTGAACCTGATAGGGTCATGACTTCATTATAGCCTCTGGTGTTATTTTTAGAGAAATTAATATTTCTGTCTGGGCTGTGAATGTTTAACCAACTGGTAGAACACCCTGGACTTGTGAACACAAAACGCCCACCTCTCATTATAAAAAATTATTATAATGAGAAAAATTTACTTGTGTCTAAAAAAAGGAACATGAAACCTAGACAAATGTTGGGTAGAATCTAAGGACCCAGCCTTTTCATGTCTTTATCACTGGGGTGACCCCCAGGCATTTTTTCTAAGCATCATGGTCTTCTTGTTGGCAGAAGAGAGTCTGACATTACAGGTGCATCTCAAAAAATTAGAATATCGTGGAAAGGTTCATTTTTTCCCGTAACTTAATTAAAAAAGTGGAACGTTCATATATTCTAGACTCATTACACATAAAGTGAAATATTTCAAGCCTTTTTTTGTTTTAATCTTGATGATTATGGCTTCCAGCTCATGGAAATCAAAAATCAGATTAGAGAACTCTAATCAGCTAATTAACTCAAAACACCTGCAAAGGTTTCCTGAGCAGGTTTCCTGATTAGGTTTCCTAATCTCTCAGTCTGCTTCAGTACACACAACCACAATCAACCACAATGAAATTAAATTTTGCATTTCATTTGGAAATCAAGGTCCCAGAGTCTGGAGGAACAGTTTAGAGGCACAGAATCCAAGCTGCTTGTAGTCTAGTGTGAAGTTTCCACAGTCAGTGATGATTTGAGGTGCCGTGTCATCTGCTGGCGTTGATCCATTGTGTTTTCTCAAGTCGAGAGTCGATGCAGCGTCTACCAGGAGATTTTAGAGCACTTCAAGAGCAGTTCCACTTTTTGAATTAAATTAAGAAAAAAAATTATTTTCCCGCAATATTCTAATTTTTTTTTTTTTTTTTAGATACACCTGTATATGTATATCTGCTTTTATTTGGTCTGTTGTGCCCAGAAAACACATTGGTCTTCCAGTAATTACTTCAAAGGGACTAAGAACAGTTTAACTGTTATGGCTTGCACTCATGCTGCTAAGGACCTTTGGCAAGGTGAAATTCCTTGAGACTGCATCTTTGCTAGTTGAGTTTGCTCTTTGCTTAAGAGTTTGATCTACTTTTGTTTACATCAGAGTTCATTTTTAAAGCAATCAATTAGAGCCAGATTTATTTAATCTTTAATCCAGTATATCAGAATTCCAGTGGGTCAAAGATTTACACCAAGTTGACTGTCTTTTTGAACAGTCTCGAAGACTCCAGAAATTGATGTAATGACTTTTCAAAGCTTAAATTCTGTCAGGAGGATTGGGCAAAAAAATTGTCAAAGCTTGTGGAAGGCTACAAGAAGAGTTTGATTCAAGTTCTGCAGTTAAAAGGCAATGCCACCAAATACTAAGTGTATCTAAACCTTTGATATGATAAAACATGATATAATAAATAAAAGCTTAAATAAATATATCTCTTCTATTATTTTGAAAGATATACTAATTGATTAACACATAAAATGTAATGACCATGTCCAGGGTGTACCCCGCCTTGTGCCCCATGCTCTCTGGGATAGGCTCCAGGTTTCCCCGTGACCCTGGAAAAGGATAAGCGGTATAGAAGATGGATGGATGGATGAAATGTAATGAGTTGTGAAAAATTGAGCTTAGGTGTATGTAAAGTTTTGATCTCAACTGTATACCCATGAGTCTGACAAACTTTTCCTGTGAAATGAGTACTTTGATCAGAGTCAATTGACTGAGGCATCAAGGCATCAAGGAATAAGGTTTTGAACCAGAACTTTGGCTATGTGCTGTGCAGTTTCTTAGTAGGGAATGGTTCTACCTATCTGGAGAACTTGTCAACCACCACCGCCATCTTCATAGCCCTGGAATCTTGGTAAGGTGATATCAACTTGTAGTTCTCTGAAAGCTCTACTTGGTGTAGGAGTTCGCCTTTTATAATAGTTATCATTGGTGGTGACGTGAGACATCCTTATACCATAGCTGTAGCATGCTGACAAAAACTGGAATTCCACCAACACCTAGTTGAAGCGATTTGTTTAACCCCTACTTGATTTACTGTGTATATCTGAGTGAGGTATGGGAGAACAGCTGTCTGGGCAGTCATTCTTTCCTCAATATACTTTATTGTCCTCATCAAGTTTGGTACATTTCTCCAACCATCTCCATTCTGTTCTTTTGCAGTTTCATCTGCAAATGCATTTACTTTGTGGGCATTATCAGTATGACAGTGTGCTTTGACTTTGATTATGGTAGTTTGCTTGGGTATGGCATTTAATAATTCTTCAACCATGGCTCCATTCTTAATTGGGATTCCCGCTGCTTTAAGGAGCCTTGTTGCTTCCACAATGCTCCGAAGTCATGCACTACTCTGAAGGCATTGTGAGAATCAGTATGTATTTGTCCTTCAGCCAGTGTACAAGATTTGTGTGCCTGTAGTTCTGCCTGTTGGGTTGATGTTCCAGGGGCCATCCCTTCACTGGCAATCACATCAGGCTCTGTTGTGGCTGCCAATCCTGCCTTACGTTCTTCATTTTCCACCTTAGTTTGGACTTGTCACCTGGAAATACAGTCTTTTTTTCCCCGTCATCGATGGTTTGCTCTAGTAGCCTGACCGAACATTGCCTTCAGAATAAATATTTTATTTTTACCATGTTTCTGTACAAACTGGTCTGAAATTTACAAAAGAAATATGTCTTTATTACAGAGTCGCCGCTCCATATAGCCCTTGTAGACCATGTGCACATCCCTTCTGTGGTCGTTTCATTTTTTGTATTGTAGTAGTTTCTAACCGCAAGTTTCTGATTTTTCTGGAATGTAACAAACCCCAAACTGATATAAATCTGATAAACCAAAAGTCCTGTAAAACCAAAAGTTCAGTAGCTGAATAAAAATAATTTTCTGCAAAATGCTATTTGTTGTGTGTGTGTGTGTGTGTGTGTGTGTGTGTGTGTATATATATATATATATATATATATATATATATATATATATATATATATATATATATATATATATATATATATATATATCCTTAATAAACTGACGTTCCTAATAAAAGTTATCTATAACTTTATTAGGAACACCTGTACATCTGATCCTTTGTGCAGTTCAATCATGTGGCAGTTGCACAATGCATAAAATCATGCAGATGTAGGTAAAGAGCTTGTTGTCTCAGTGACTTTGACTGTGGGATTTTCTGCTGGTGCCAGATTGACTGATTGAATATTTCAGGAATGTTGATCTCCTGGCATTTTCACATACAACAGTCTTTAGGGTTTACACAGAATGAACAATGCAAAAATGTTTGTCAAATAGCCAGTGAGTTCTGTGGGCAGAACCGCCTTGTTGCTGAGGTTAGCAGAGACTGAAAAGACTGGTTCAGGCTGGTTTGATGTGTTTGTGCACTTGGAGATGCTTTTCTGCTCACTAACAGAGTGGTTGCTTGAGTTGCTGTGGCCTCCGTGTTGAGTCAGACCAGCCCTGGCAGTTCTCCACTGCCTTCTCATATCAGTGGGACATTTCTGCCCATGGAGCTGCTGCTCACGGGATGTTTTTTGTTGTTGTTTTTGTTTGTGTTTTTTTGCACCAGTTTGAGTGGACTCCAATGCTTCACTAATTGTTCACTTTAAAAAAGCATCACAGACTGAGTGAATCAGATTAATAAGTAATATTAACTAAGCAATTGTAACTTATTAATCCATCAAGCGAGTAAGAAAAGTAACAAATTGTACATTATGGTGACAGGGCAGCAGATTCAACAGAAGAAGTGACAAAGCTGCGACCTGTCCGCCTCATCCAAGAAGATGGCATCATCCGGCCCTACAATCAACATGAGTCAGAGGGCTATGATCTTTTTCAGGTAACAACATTCATAAATACCTACTGAATTTGCTACAAAACATAAAAATACAATGTATTAAAAATTAATGACACTGATTATAGTGCTCTCAATAAAGTATATGAACAGGATAACCACTATATTTATTGAGAAAATAGTGAATGTAGTGCTTTGTCCCAAATAATTTTTTTAACCATTTCTACTATTTTGTTGAGCTGATTCTTCCTCTCGATTTTGACCTGTCTGCCTATTTTTTCCCCTTTCTTTCATTTCCTACATGCAGCCTGAGGAGAAATAATGGGTTTGGGGCAACAGAACTAAAACATTTTATGTAGAGCAAATGATATAAAGGGTGTTGAATTATAGCACATATTAATAAATAAATACATATAAATAAAGCATCATCAATTTGATCTGTCATTTTAATTAACCTATGGTTGAATTGTTGTTTGTGTATTGCAGTAGAAAAGTTTCTTTTTGCCTAGTGTCTCTCTTACACTGTTCCTGTCCTAATAGCTGTAACCTTTTTTGATTAGTCTAATTCAATTGTTTTCGTTGCTGCAAACCTTTCTATATTTGTTGAAACTAAAAACGTTTAATACCTCATTTACTTCTGTTTTTTTAAACTGAAATATTTGGTGTCTACATTTTTAAAAGTTTGTTAATGTTGTTAATAAATCTAACTACTTTGTCCTTAAAACACAAAGAAGAAAATATATTAGACCATTTAATGCATACATACACTCCCGGTCAAAAGTTTGTGGACACTCGAGTGAAATGTTTCTCATGATCTTAAAAATCTTTTGATCTGAAGGTATATGATTAAATGTTTGAAATCGGTGCTGTAGACAAAAATATAATTGTGCCGACATGTTCATTTCTTTCATTAGAAACTAACATTTTATTTACAAACAATATTTTTTTAAATGGATGACTTGGAGTGAAATATTCCGAAAAGCAGCCAGTAAGTGTCCAGCATAGGTGTGTACTCTTTTAATACTGTATAAAAAGTATCTCAGTGGATTTTCTCAAGAAATTGGTTGAGAAAATGCCAAGAATACATTTCTGGAAATTGTAGTCAAAACGGGGTCTACTTTGAAGATGCTAAAATACTAAATTATTTTGATTTATTTTGGATTTTTTTATCACAACATAATTCCCATGGTTCCACTTGTGCTATTTTTAATGACTTTATTATTATTCTAAAATGTGGGAAAAAAAATTATTTAAGAATGAGTGTGTCTAAACATTTGACTGGTAGTGTATATAAATGGTAAGAAGACACAATCACCTTCTATTACTGAACGGTGACAAACAGGTACATTTATAATTCGTAATTAAAGAGTCCAATATTTTAATACGTATGTTGTGAAATGAAAAGGTGTTTCTTTTAAAGTTTATTTTATTGCCTGGGCTGGTAATATAGTACTGTATTATTGTTTAAATATGTAAACATCACCCAATTAATGTCTAATGTATATTCCTACATAGCCCTACTTTGTTATACATCATAAGTATGATACAAGCAATTTGATTACCTTTACTGTGTTTGTGTTTGTGTTTTGTTTTATGGTGTAATGTAATTGTATCAGTTAACTTGAGATCTCCACCTGTGAGCTTCAGTGATTTGTCATAAATTATCATGACATCTGGAATAAATCTGCCTATGATTGTGGTCAGAATGTTTCATCTGAATATTGAAAGATGATTTACTTACAGAATTTTGCTGGAGTGAGTAAGTGAGTAAATTTGGGAATTCTTATATGTAAGCATCTGTTGGACTGTTTTTGTTTTTTTATTTCCTCTCAGAAATCAGAGATTAAACAACTTGACGGAGAGTTCTTTAGAGAGCATCATGAGTATCCTGGACACAGAAAAACCAACATTATTGTCACCAATAGGTACTTTATGCTTTCAAACACACAAATGACATAAATATTGAAAAGATCATGATTTAAGAACTACTGCTGTTCTACCTGAAATTCTGCTAATGTATTAATAGATAACATGATTATTTAAAATGAAGAAAACAATTTTAAAGTAGTGCCTATTTTGACATTTCCATGATGTCATGGAAAGCTACAGTATATGACCAGTACTGAGCAGGGTATTTCACTTTACTGAAAATGTAAGCTGCTGCTTTTTGGACAAAAATTTAAAAGCCTAAAGGTTTCATTTCATTTCACAGTAACAATATAATTGTACTTATGTCTTTGTTTTTTATGTGTACATTTATGTTTTCCTAATACAGGAGGGTGCTATGTGTCAAAGAGATTGACTTGATTGGGCATTTTAACAAAGAATGGGAGTGTCAGTTTGAACATTTCCTGAAGCCTCCATGTGTTGAAGGAGGAGATGTGAAGATTTATTACAAGGTGCAAAATGAGGAAATCTATCACAATAAATTCATTGACAAAAACTTGTATCAAATTTACTTGTATTCAGTACTACATAATAAAAGGATGTAGATTCACACTGTGTTTCTGTCTGTTTAGGAGCAGAACAAACTGAAAATCCTGAAGGATGGGCAGGCCCCAGTGAGGGTGCTACACTTTAAAGAAGCAGACAAAGCAGAAGTAAAAACTTATTGTATTGAAAGCACAATAAACAGTACTGTCTCACAAAACTCTGCTTAGACAGTCTAATAATGACAGCTTATCATTATTACAAATTATTAATGTTTAATTACAATAAATGTAATGCCTTACCACAGTAACTGATTACATAATTTTTTCAGTGTAAATCTGCTAAAAGATTGTCTGGAATTATTTATAAAGCCTACATTGTAGTCTTTCAAAACTCCTCTGTGTTCTTATCCACAGAAATTGGGGAGTGCCATCCAGAATGCCCTAGTGGCACGTAAGCAGTACCAGATGGTCAGAATGAAATCTCAACGTTTCATCAATGCAGGCAAAATATCCTGAGATACATCGTACTAAGCACTCAGTCTTTCCTCTAAGTACTATGGCTTCCCCCAACAGCATATACGGTTAACTGGGCTTCTGTTCAGTTTGCATTAAACATATATAGCAATTCTGTGAGCTACAAAATATTTGGATGCTTTTGTTGTTTTGGTTCTGTTGTGTTTGGATCTGTTGTTTGGGTCGTATTTTTATATACACTGGTAAATTTTTCTGACATTTTTTTACGTTAATCAACTGCTAAGAGGAATTGATTACAGAGTAGACACTGTCTCTAGTTTTTTGTTTGTTTCTTTCTTTCTAGTGGACTCTATTTGAAGGTTTTACTGAGCAAATACATAAATCAAACACACCAAAGACAAATTAAATACTTACTGACATAATTTTGTGGGGTTGTATTATTTGGTTGTACTAGATGTTGTAACTGAATAATGAATTTATTCAACCCATTCAAGATGCTTCTGTGATATGCACATCTCACTCACTGAATACATGTACATGTATTCCATAAGCTTCAAAAAATGTAATCCCAGCTGCAACAGGTGGTATTATCATTCTGAGCTAATATTGAGTTAATTTACATAATAGGCAAAGCCTACTTTTGGTGATATGGTCCTAGGATTTTCTTCATAAAATTTGTGGCAAAACAGTCAGCAGAGTCTGTCTGTCAAAAATTATCAAAATGGTTGACATATGTAAAGAATATGGCCAGCACATGCCAGGCAAATCTATCTGGGTGGAGCCATATTTACTCGAACAGCTGAAACTCATGATTGGATCCATGGATCGGTTGCATGGATCCACATGAAACTATGTTCATGACAAGACTCTAAGATTAAGCTTGGGGCATGGTCATCCATAGGGTTTTTATGTTACTACCATAATAAAATGTTCAAATGTTCCTGTAGTCCTAAATGATAACTCCAGGCTTGGGGTTGCAGAAAATTCATAATGTCCATTTGGGGTCATGTGTCCAAAAAGTCTGGGAATCCCTGCTTGAAGGACCCACTGGCAACTGGTACAACCTTACTGAAACTGGCAGCTTGGGGTGCTATTTATTTTGCACTTGCATCTCTAAAAATATATGAACAGTGAAACTTGTTTTTTCTCTTGCTCTGTAATTTGGTTAATTTAAAATAACACTTTTAATACTGTTTATCCCATCCCACTCACATTTATTTTAATTTGCATACTTCTGCAATCTAGTACTCATATTTTTACATATCTTCAAAATGTTGGTGTCATAATATTCAGGAGAGACTGACCTTAAATAATTAACCAGAACATGTTGACATTTGTATACAATATGGCTGTCACATGTCAATTAAAGGTTGCATGGTGCACCTTAATTTATTCAAACAACTATAACATAGGGAAACCTGAATGGCAAGACCCTCTTTGGGATCTGCTAGGAATTGGTGCAAACTCACAGAGACTGACTGCTTGGAGGTGTGATTCATATTTTCATAACAAGCATATCTCTTGTAAAATAAGGTGTACATTTAGTCTTATTCATTTTTTTTATCTTTTGCCTAATTATTTCAGTTATGTCAGAAAAGGGTGCCTTTTGGCTCATTTAACCCCACCCACTTCATTTTATAATAATTTGATAAATTTATTTGACACATTTTTTTTAATACTCAACATGGTTCAGCTCTAATATGTCAACAAATTAGATCAGCAAATTAAAGTCACCAAATAGGAACTGAGGCCATCTCAGTAAAACTTATTTCTTTACATGTTTTGAGAATGAAAATGACTGTTATGTTGATTTGTCACTAGGAGTGGTGCTGGTAACAGAAAGTAATATTGGCCAAACTTTAGCACATCAAACTTGGCACAGAACGTCATTGGAAACATGCGTCAATGGCCTTATTCAGTTGTCTTCTTCATTCACCAAAGGGACAACAAACAGGAAACTTGACATGTATTTGAGAACATATCCTCTGATACAATCAGGACATCATATTTATATTGACACCACATTTGATTTACAGTATATGTCTGAAAAGCTGCACTACTGTTATCAGGACAGTTTAGGACTGTCATATTTATCCACCACTAGAAGGGATTATTTGAAATGCTGAGGCCATTTCTCAGCAATGCTTACATATTGACTAGGGGCCTGTGATATACCAAAACAATATACCATGATAGTTGAAGACATTTGTATGATACACGATATGCATCACTATATGCAATTTAGCTAACAAACTGCTGGCAAAACAGAAATGCTTCAATAAAACGGTAAAAAATTAAGAACTATTACAATGACTTTTATTTAATGCTACAAAAACTACATTCTAACAAATCTATTAAAAACAAAAGTATAATTTTAAAGTTTACCTAAATTATTTTTTAACAGACTGCTTCCATTCAATTCCATTTAATTATTTATAAAACAAAGTTAGGCTTATCATGAGATAGACGAGAGCTCAGTAGTAACCATCCCTGTGTGTTACCATGGCAACACGCAATGCTCTCCAGCTGAGGTTTGTTTGGGACCTATTTTCATTGACAGAGCAATAATAAATTATTTGGCCACAGTGTGTCTGAAATGTGAGTTATTCACTAAGAGCTGTCTTTCTGGTATTCAGTACAGCACCACTCCTGCTTGTGCACTATATGTAAAATGTCATTTACATATTTTATTCTTTGTTTTGTTATCTATGCAGTATACTTCTATGCGAGTCAATAAACATAACAAATTTAACCATATAATCCTTAAAACATGGTTTAGAATTGCTCCTTTGCTTTTGTGTATATGAAATTTACCGAGTAAAATCATGAGTTACCATGAAGGAATAAAAAAATTATATTCCTCTTATAATGACAACATCACATTACCAACAAATCATTACAGATGAACACTCCCTGCACACCACTTCAGTAAATGAACAGTGTCTTTATCATTTTTCCCTAGCTGGGTATGGGCAGGATTTCCCCCTCCTACTGAACCAATATATGTTATAAATATAGTCATGTTATGTATTGCAGTGCAATACCTTAAATATGCACTATATACACAAATCAATCGCTAGTGGAAGTGCTTAGCAGAAAGAATAGTTCATTTCTTCATAAAAATTGTGATTGTTTCTCAGTAAATATGTATGTATAATAAAACTGTTTATGATTTGAAAACTAAAATGAAGTATTATGTTAAAGCAGTAATGTAAACCTCAGCGCAATGTAGAAGATATACATTTTCCTTTTTTTTTCATTAAAAGATGCTTTAGTGTGTTTGATCTTTGAATATAAACTTCTTTACTTTTACTTTAGTATTTATTAGACAGCTCCAGACGCAACGTCACTGCACGCGCGAATTCGAAGTGTCTGACAGTCTGTTAAACAGCTCTTTTGAACTCAGAATAAACCGGCAGATGATCTGGTTAAAACAAAGCTTTCAAGTTATTGTTTGCACAGATTTGACTATTATAGGAAGAGTATTAACTAAAGCCAAAGGGTATCTAGTTTGTTGATCCGGCATTATCTCTTTTCTTTCAAGAGTCAATAAATAAATAAATAAACGATGTATTTTTTTCTCTTATCTCTGTAGTTATTTTATGTTGTTTATTATTAGTTTCTATTTTAATAGCTTTATGTATAAAGTTGGTAAGAGTCCAAGATGAATCTGCTGTACGATTTCGTGAGATTGCGTGTCATCCTACAACGTGGCGCCTCAAACACACACACACACACACACAGAGACCAATAGCAGAGTGTCTGAGCAGGTTTAAAGCGGCAAGAAAGTCGGTTCAGTGCGTGAGAGAAACACTGAAATAAACGGATTTAACGGAGAACCGTGTACAATAAGAGACTTAAGATATCAGTGCAGGTTTAACTCGGCGTTTTTCACATTATAAACCTGCTCTGCTGTGTTTCTGCCGCTGAGGCCGGAGCGCGCGCTGAATCAGTGTCCAGAGCCTCGCTGGGGTTTATTTTCTAACCGTTAGAAGCGAGCAGTTTGTACACAGCGGATCCCTGTTTGGACAGCGTTAATAGCCATGCACGTACTGGGTGTAGTGTGTGTTGTGTGTGTGTTGCTGTGTGTGGTGGATCTGAAGCCCACATTGAGAAAGGACAGAATTCACCATGAAGCTGGATTTAGCCAGAAACCGCACGAGGACCAGCACGCGGACCAGCAGAGTCTGCAGTTCGACCATGAAGCTTTCTTGGGAAAAGAAGAGGCGAAGACATTCGACCAGCTGAGTCCAGAGGAGAGTAGAGACAGACTGAGGTGAGCAGGCCCGGCTCCAGCTCAAAGTTGTGGAGGGAGGCATTTTCTACATTGCATTTACAACATTAAACCATGTTCAGTGTGAGTCTTAAAGTCTCGACAAAAAAGTGGCTTTTAGTATGAATATGTTAGCCTTAAGGTTAATTATAAGTTAGTGTGCTCCAAAACAATGACAATTTGCATTTAGATGATATATGCATAGAAAATTTAGAGTCTCTCTCTCTCTGCCACCAATATGGATCAACAAATTTGATGACATCATTCTACACTTCACATTAGAATTCCTGTCCAGTCAAATGCTCTCTAGAATCTGTACTGTCCTGCCCCCAACATTATAAAAATCCATGGTACAACTGTCAAGTATGGCTTAGCCTGTACTGAGGTAAGCTGAACTCTATTGGCTGTTTTAAAAGGGAGAGGAGCCACTCTGTCTCACCCTGACTTCCTGTTTCAGTGGAAATTACATCAACACATCTAATAACGCTTTTTTTGGTTTTTAACATTTCAAAGCACTTCACGTGGACTTTAAGATATTTGTATATATTGGTTCTGAATTCGGCCAACTGAAATGCAGGTCTTGAAAGTTTAGGTTAAAAATTCAGGTAAGAAAAAATTCAAGCAGTACATAATTCAGGCCAATCAAAATGTAAACTTATTGAACACCTGTACACCTACTCATTCATGCAACTGAGGTTTCGGAACGTTTTTGCGTACTTTATAACTATATTATAGGTATAATTTAAAATTGATAAAATTTACTCTTTTTTTTGCCACCACAACCCATAATGGCAAAGTGAAAACGTATTTTCAGTGCTCATTTAGATAAGTATTCAGACCTTAATTATTCACTACTTTGTAGAAGCACATTTGTCAGCATTTATAGC
The DNA here is from genome assembly GCF_023375685.1 of Ictalurus furcatus. Lineage (NCBI taxonomy): Eukaryota > Metazoa > Chordata > Actinopteri > Siluriformes > Ictaluridae > Ictalurus > Ictalurus furcatus. Next base: position 3,159,986 of record NC_071264.1, on the reverse strand, counting down.
ACTGAGTCTTCTTGGGTAAGTCTCAACAAGCTTTACACACCTGGATTTCTATGGATTTTCTAAGGATATTTAAAAGAACCATTGTTTGCGTTAGTTGCTAAGTGCGGTTAGTATTTTTGCACAATTTGATGAACACTTCAAGAAGGGCTGACGTCTGAATAATTAGGCACAAACCTACGATAATAGCCAGCCAGCCCCAGAAACTGTCTGGCTTCCTTTTTCAATTTATTTTATTTTTATTTGTACAATGGACATTGTCTCAAAGCAGCTTTACAGAAACATATAAACACAGGATACAGATTTTAAGTGTGCGAATTTATCCCTCAGCAAGCCGGTGGCGACAATGGCAAGGAAAAACTCCCTAAGATGACATGAGGAAGAAACCTTGAGAGGAACCAGACTCAGAAGGGAACCCATCCTCATCTGGGTATGGGTTAGTGTGAAAGTAAAGGGAAGTTTTTGGTCTCAGGCAGGCCACAATTGCTGCTGTCATATCAATTTGGGGACACACCTGAAAAAAGTGGAAGCCCAAATACCTTACTTCCACCCGTCCAATCGCACTCTTCCTTGGCCCATCTCAGCGATCTCAGAACAGCCCTCAGATGCTGAATTTGCCGCTGCCAATCATTGCTGCATAAGCAGCGTGTGGATGGAGGTTTGTCCATTAGTCACTGGAACATCACAAAGGCCCTGAACAACCCAAAAGGAAGGGTCACGAATTGGTGTAACCCAAAAGTAGTGGAAAAGGCCGTTTTTCACAAGATATGGGAATCAAAGGGATCTGTCAATATCCCTTTATCAAATCCATTGTCGAATAAAAGCAAGCCGCACCCAACCAATCAAGCAGTTCGTCAATGCATCAAATTTAGCCACTCTGTTGACTTTTAAAGTCCACACAAAACCTGACCGAACCATCTGTTTTGGGAAACAAGACAACTGAGCTGGACCAGAGCAGGACACATTGACGCATCTAGGTAGTGCAGGGTATATTACATACAATATATGTGTCTAAGACTCACTGCAATGAAACAGTTATGATGTAAGTGTAAATGCAATAAAAATAAAACTCTAAAGACACTTGTTATAAACTCCTCAATCTGTATAAGACAGTGGCTTTGTAATTATATGGAGAGGGAGTTTGATTTTCTGTTTTTTGTTTGCTTGTAGTGGTGCAAACTGGAGAAAACTCAAACTTACTTACTACTTTTTTTTCTTCTGTAAAATTAGCTAAATTAAAACAAAAAAAGATACAGCATTCCTCTTTCTGCCATATTTGTGCCTCTTATGTGTTCTAACTATCATGTAATCATAGCTGTGATTGTTAACTCTGCTGTGTGTGTGTGTTTTGCACTCACAGTAAGATTGTGGATCGTATCGATAGTGATGCTGATGGATTCATCACCTCCGATGAGCTAAAGCTTTGGATTAAACGTGTACAAAAACGCTATGTTTATGAGAATGTTGCTAAAATATGGCGTGACTATGATCTGAACAAAGACAACACAATTGCCTGGGAGGAGTACAAACAGGCCACTTATGGATATTATCTTGGTGAGTGTTTATATGGTAATAACAGTTTCAGTATAAAGAACTATTACAAGAATTGGAATGTAGCAAACAAAGACAAGCAGAGTGATACACAGTGAAATGTCCCTGTGCTGTTATACACAGGCACCATCTTGGAATGCTGCTTGTCCAGTCAGATTAGTGGAGAGGAACTAACTGTTGTACAGTTTAACTTAATCATGTGTGTAATCATATGAAATATATACATATGTGATATATACAGATGTAACTTCATGTAATGTGGTGTAAAAAAAGCAAAGCCATGAGGGTGTGTGTGTGTTAGTGATTATCATGTGTTCACACACCATGGAGTGGCTTATTGCTGTTATAAAACAAAATCGGTATGATAATTGAGTTGTGATGTAACCTGTAATAGATGACAGAATACGGTGATGTGATAAAATTTTGCAGCGAACCCAGAAGAGTTTGCAGATTCTTCAGATCAGTTCAGCTTTAAGAAGATGCTGCCACGAGATGAGCGCAGATTTAAAGCAGCTGATCTGAATGGAGACGAGCGAGCAGAGAAGGATGAGTTCACTGCTTTCCTCCATCCTGAGGAATTTGAGCACATGAGGGACATTGTTGTCCTGGTGAGTAAGCCACACCTGGTTCTAAGTTCATACTAATGATAGATTTAAGCTATACAGTGCATCCGGAAAGTATTCACAGCGCCTCACTTTTTCCACATTTTGTTATGTTACAGCCTTATTCCAATATGGATTAAATTAATTATTTTCCTCAAAATTCGACAAACAATACCCCGTAAGGACAACATGAAAGAAGTTTGTTTGAAATCTTTGCAAATTTATTAAAAATAAAAAACAAAAAAAGCATAAGTATATTCACAGCCTTTGCCATGACACTCAAAATTGAGCTCAGGTGCATCCTGTTTCCACTGATCATCCTTGAGAAGTTTCTACAACTTGATTGGAGTCCACTTGTGGTAAATTCAGATGATTGGACATGATTTGGTAAGGCACACACCTGTCTATATAAGGTTCCACAGTTAACAATGCATGTTAGAGCACAAACCAAGCCATGAAGTCCAAGGAATTGTCTGTAGACCTCCGAGACAGGATTGTATCGAGGCACAGATCTGGGGAAGGGTACAGAAACATTTCTGCAGCATTGAAGGTCCCAATGAGCACAGTGGCCTCCATCATCCGTAAATGGAAGAAATTCGGAACCACCAGGACTCTTCCTAGAGCTGGCCGCCCGGCCAAACTGTGCGATTGGGGGAGAAGGGCCTTAGTCAGGGAGGTGACCAAAAACCCGATGGCTACTCTGACAGAGCTCCAGCGTGTCTCTGTGGAGAGAGGAGAACCTTCCAGAAGAACAACCATCTCTGCAGAACTCCATCAATCAGGCCTGTATGGTACAGTGGCCAGACGGAAGCCACTCCTCAGTAAAAGGCACATGACAGCCCGCCTGGAGTTTGCCAAAAGGCACCTGAAGGACTCTCAGACCATGATGAAAAAAAAGATTGAACTCTTTGGCCTGAATGGCAAGCGTCATGACTGGAGGAAACCACTCATCACCTGGCCAATACCATCCCTACAGTGAAGCATGGTGGTGGCAGCATCATGCTGTGGGGATGTTTTTCAGCAGCAGGAACTGGGAGACTAGTCAGGATCGAGGGAAAGATGAATGCAGCAATGTACAGAGACATCCTTCACGAAAACCTGCTCCAGAGCGCTCTGGACCTCAGACTGGGGCGAAGGTTCATCTTCCAACAGGACAAGGACCCTAAGCACGCAGCCAAGATAACAAAGGAGTGGCTACAGGACAACTCTGTGAATGTCCTTGAGTGGCCCTGCCAGAGCTCAGACTTGAACCCGATTGAACATCTCTGGAGAGATCTGAAAATGGCTGTGCACCGACGCTCCCCATCCAACCTGATGGTGCTTGAGAGGTCCTGCAAAGAAGAATGGGTGAAACTGCCAAAAAATAGGTGTGCCAAGCTTGTAGCATCATTCTCAAAAAGACTTGAGGCTGTAATTGGTGCCAAAGGTGCTTCAACAAAGTATTGAGCAAAGGCTGTGAATACTTATGTACATGTGCGTTTTTTTATTTTTAATAAATTGAACTTTTCTAGTACTTTTAAAGATAATCAATTTTTTTTATAGAACAGAAAAGCGCTCATCATATTATCGGGAGTGAATTAAAATTCTGCCACTGCCATCCATGGCTGGCAGAGAGAGTAACTTTTTCTTTGGGTGGGAAGGCTGTTCAGCTTTCTTGTGACATAACATGAACAGCAGTTTGAAAATATGCAGTGGCTAGCTTGATTTGTCTAGGCAGCAGGCTACTTCACCCTCCCTCGTTGGTAGCTGTGATAGGGAGAGCTAGCTAGTGGGTGGGAGTTTTTCAAATGTTCAATAAAATGGAAATAAGAAAAGAAACAAATTATATATACAAACAGACTTTTTTTATATAATTTTTTTTATATATATTTTTTTACTTTTACTGCATGACATTCACCACTGCATTTTCGCCCTCTTTTTTGAGATTTAATCTCAAATGGTGTGCACTACCATGGTAACACCTTAGGTAAGGATATTGTCTGATTGTTCATTGACATTAATGATGTTGCATGTTGAGTTGGAGGGCTAATATTTAGGAAAGTATAATTTACATGAATGCTGGAAAAGCATTTTAATATACAAGTGCATCACCAAAAAATTGAATATTGTAGAAAAGTTCTTTTTTTTTTTCTGTAATTCAATACAAAATATACATTCTAATTTATTCTAATATTTTGAGATACTGGATTTTTGATTTCCATGAGCTGTAAGCCATAATCAAGATTAAAACAAACAAACAAAAAGGCTTGAGAGAGAGTGAAATATGTCTAATTGTTAGGATTTGAAACTAGAGAATCTCTGGGTTACGATTCTTAAGAAGAGAGAAAGTGAAAATACCCAAGAAAGACTGCTCCCTTGCCTCGCTACACACTTCCCACACCAAACATTTGCCAAATGACACACAGACACACAAAGTTCAAATGGAAAGATCTCTCATTTATTCAGAGAAAGGCAGAGTATATATCAGGCTTGACACACAACAGAAACGATAGGTTAGCTATTGATTGGCTAGGTGGAAGGGCATATTTGCATAAAATAGGAAGGTATGTAAATGTGCAAATGGTGAGGGGCTTCAGCCGTCTGCTCCCGAGTCAACAGAGAAACAAAGAGAAAGGTGCCAACACAGGAACTAGGAAACAGAGAGAGGGGGTGTGTTCACAGTAAACTTCTCAGTAATGAGTCTAGAATATACGAAAGTTCTACTTTTTGTATTAAATTATGGAAAAATATTAACTTTTCCATGATATTCACATTTTTTGAGATGCATGTGTACATCTATTTAAAAATATATTAATTTATTTTTATATTTCATATAAACATTGCAATATCTGACACTTTAACATATTTAAATTTTACTACAATGTAAAAATACCCTTTTAAACAATTGTGACAGGGCAATAGGTATACAATGTTCATACTTTTTATATTTTGAGTTTTAATATAATTTGATATCAGAAGGCATGAAAGTACACGGCACAGTAGTGGTCACTACACATACTAATAAGAGACAAACGTTTTTGTTTTGCTTTTTTTTTATTGTTGTCACCTTTTATTTTGTGTTTTTAAAGTAATCTGGTTGGGGTTGCATGGCAGTGTGAAGATTTAATTGTATTTATTTAATTCTAGTTAAATGGTGAAGATCTAATTATATTTAATTATGCTTACCTAATAAAAGTTAATTACATTTGCTTATATTTATTTATAGTTAAGTGTGACAGTCTAATGTCCTGATCTGTAGGAGACATTGGAGGACATAGATAAAAACGGAGACGGTTACGTGGATGAAGATGAATACATCGGTATGGAAATAATGGCATTATTTTTTTTTTAAACATTTTAATAATTTTTTAACATTGACAGCATTTTTGTTGTCCAGATTGCTTTCTGTTTTTACATTACAGTATTACATTTACAGGAAACATTGTAAACACATTGGCTGCACACAACATTGTATTTTCTAATTGTGAAAATGGTCTACAATCACTAATGCCTTACTGTAACTATAAATCTGTAATTACAACCCATAAGTAAAAGCACAGTCTCAGTGATGGAAAAAGGGTCTGTTATTAATTAGCTGAACACTCGTTCCTATTAAGGTTCAAGTGGGCACATGGCTCACCAAAACTGGATGGTTAACGATTAGAAAAACATCCTCTGGTACCTAATTATTTTTAATATTATCTAGCATGAAGCAAAACATTGACTAAGCATTCGGTCAGTTATTTGAATATTGTGGGGTCAGAGGACGAATCATGTTGACAAATCTGGGAAAATTTTGTTAAAGCTGTGTACATTTATTATTAAGCATTTAAACAGAGTGAAAACAGTTACATTCTAGGTCAGTTATAAATAATGGTTGGCCAGATGAGAGTTGTGTGTGAATTTTTATTATTTTTTTTCTTCCCCTTTATGCCCCTACATCAAGAAAAAATGCAAACGCAACACTCATCTGGCCAACTATTATTTAAGTTTGGCCTCAGTAGCTGACCAGGACAAATTAATAACCAAAACTATGAACCAAGTAGGGCTGCACCATTAATCGTATTTTAACCACGATCACTATTTCTGCCTCCCACAATTAATTAAGTGTAATTGTCTGTGATATTTGTGTTAGCAGGCAGAAAACATCAGCCCAGTTCATTCTTCTTATAAGTCTACAGATGATGAACCAAATCACAAGTCACAATCATAAGTTATTTTTTAGCCTGTAGCCTATCCACTATGCTGGCATTTATTAGGAGGTGATGGTTCTGAATGACAGGGAATTCTGGCATTTATCCAGTGTTCAACCACAGTTATATCCATAACTAGCTTTCTGTTTCTCCCCACTTCTAATTCCCAGGGGTATTGTGTAGCGGTTGCTCATTACCTTGTGGCACAGGGTTAGCGCATGCCCCTGGCAGATTTACTTAAGGCTGACTGGAAAGGTGGTTGGACATGATGTAGCTCTGATCATATTCACAAACTGCACAGGATAGTTTCCCAGTCTATGTGCAGTTCGGCATGTGTGCATAGCTGAATTTCTGGGCAGAATATTCCTAATTAATAAACTGGGTAAATGATGCGCTATTCTAAAGAAAAAAGTTTATGCAGCAAAATGAATATGCCTTGGAACATTTATATTTTAGCCTCTAAAACTGTGGCATTCTGTAGCATTGTAGTATTTGTGATATCCAGGTATAATTTTATTTTCTACACAGTTAACTAGGTAGCAAGCTAATCTCTTTATCTAGTTTGTCTCTATAAGCAATCTTGAAATTATAATACATGATGTCTAATGTTACTCCGTAAATTTATTTCATACATGTACAATTGTCTGGTGTAGTCATGAGACTTTGCTATACAAATATAGCAAAGTATTGTGTATAGGTTAATCAAAACAAAATTTTCCCTTTTTTTTGGCCTGAACTCCAGCGGACATGTTTGCACATGAAGATGGAGGGCCTGAACCAGACTGGGTGAAAACTGAAAGAGATCAGTTTTCTGATTTCAGAGATCTGAATAAAGATGGGAAAATGGATCTGGAGGAGATTCGTCACTGGATTCTTCCTCAGGATTATGATCATGCTCAGGCTGAGGCACGACACCTTCTGTATGAGTCTGACACCGATAAGGTATCTATATAGTCTATATATTCTCAGTCTAACTCAGAACATATTGATGCCACATGTCTGCTCTAAAGAATTTGTTACTGAACCATGCATATTTAGACCCAATTATGAAAATCGGATTTAAAGAATGACCATCTTTTAATCATCACATTGCACATTACTTTTATTTATTTCTAATGCAATCACACAAAGAAAGTGAAGTCTGGCAATGTTCCTATGCTATCTTGGTAATGTTTTAATGTGTGATAATGTGGAGTCCAATGTGACACCAAAATTTCAAACGTGAGCTAACATGGATGTAATGAAACCTGGGACATCTGGGACTTGTTGTATTGGTTATGCCCAGTGCTTATTATGTATTAGAGTGTGGATGAGCTTCTCTGCTGAAGATAGGGAAAGGGAGGAGTGAATTCTCTTCAGTAGAGAAGCTCATCCTCAGTCTTGTTCCCTCTAGGTTTGACTACTGTGATCCTGTGTTTTGCAGGCTACTAGTGCAGGATCTTAACAAGCTACAGTATGTGCAAAACTCAGCTGCTAGGGTTATCACCCACACAAGACCATGAGAACACATCACATCCATACTCCAAAAGTTACGCTGGCTCCCTGTCACCTTATTTCTTCTAGTCTTTAAATCTCTGAACGGTATTGGCCCCACTTTCTTGTCTAGCATCCTTCTTCCATACACACCTGCACACGTGCTTGGGTCCTCTGACACTTACCTGATTGCTGTCCCGTCCTTTTGCTTCTGCACTGAAGGAGACGGTTTTTTAATTTTATTATTATTTTTTATAATTACTTATTTTTCGGTTGCATTCTACCTTTTGGAAATGCTTGAAATTGTATGTGGAGTAATGGGGGATCTCCAGTCAATGTGGGCTCACAGAGCAGAACACACAGCAGTTTAGAATAGAACTTGGGGAAGAAAACTTATAATATACAGTCACCTCAGAAGGTATTGGACCAGCAAGGCCAGTTCTTTTGTTTGTTTGATCAAATGACATGAGACTGTAGATCAGAATTTCAGTATTCATTTCTTGATCTTTACATCTACATGTGTAACAACTTAGATCATGTCACCTTTTGTTTGAACCCACCAATTTTTCAAGTGATCAGAAATATTTGAACATGTGACTGACAGGTGTTTCTTGTTGCCCAGGGGTTCCCTGTTTAAACAGCTACTAGCGCTGAATTTTTGGTTTCCCCCTGGAGACTGTATTTGTTGTTAAAAAGGAGAGCTGTCTATGGGAGAAAAGCAAGCCATTTTTAAGCTGAGAAAAGTGGGAAAATCAATTGGAGCCATTGCATAAGCACTGGGTATCGCCAATACAACAATTTGGAATGTCCTGAAAAAGAAAAGAAACAACTGATGTACTAACAGCTAGAGAGTTGTGAAGAAAAACCCAAAAACTATAGTCAGTGACATCAACAACAACCTCCACAAGGCAGGGTATTACAATCCACCATTTGAAGAAGACTTCAAGAGCAGAAATATAGAGCCTAGTGCCTCAGACACTAATGCAGACCGATGCAAACCACTTATCAGCAGTAATAAACGGAAAGCCAGATTGGAATTTGCAAAGAAATACAGATGAGCCCAAAAGTTCTGGAACCAAGATTAACCTCTACCAAAGTGATGGAAAGGCCAAAGTATGGAGAAAAAAACAATCTGCTAATATCCAAAACATTCAAGCTCATCAGTCAAGCATGGTGGAGGTAGTGTCATGGCTTGAGCTTGCATAGCTGCTTCTGGAACAGTCTCACTAATCTTCATCATATAACTTCTGAAGAGCAGAATGAATTCAGATGTCTACAGAAACATTCTGTCTGCCAATTTACAGAGAAATGCATCCAGTCTAATTGGGAAGAACTTTATCATGCAGCAAAACATGACCCAAAACACACTGCCAGGGGAAGTGGACCTTAACCCAATCGGGCATGCATTTCAGGAGGATGAAGTGGATATAATGCTTCAATCCCCAAGCCCTGTGACGCGCTTTCCCACACCTCTCTCAGTTTCTTAGTGTGTGTGTGTGTGTGTGTATATATATATATGTGTATATATATATGTGTATATATATATATATGTGTGTGTGTGTGTATATATATATATATATATATAAGGACTGCATGATTATGGCCAAAATGATAATCCCGATTATTTTGATCAAGATTGAGATCTCGATTATTTATCACTATTATTCATTGATTTTAGGGACAACATATTTTTATTGCACTTTCACATTTAAATAAACAGGCTGCTGCTTTCACCTCCATGTCGTGCTACATTCCTGCTAATGCACAAATATTTGCATGAAGTTAGATTGCTCCTTAAAGTGCATCATCTTGTAGAAGCAAAATATAAATAAAATTGTATCCAAATTATAGGATAAGTAAAAATAAAAATATCATCAACCAAATGAAAATATGCATCAAATATAACAATATGCAACTAAATGAAAACAGTTCAGGCGAATGCAGAAAAGTCAATAACAGTGTTTACAGGAGGAGAGACGCAGCCAAATCATCCAATCGAGCGGTGACGCAGGGACGACGTCATTTTGTACCGAAACCCGGAATTTATCATCACACCGGTTCCCTCGACAAAAATCCAATAGGATT